>NC_056737.1:564478174-564548174 GCF_019279795.1 Protopterus annectens | reverse complement strand
CACACCTCTGGTCATCAAGTGGTTAGACACACAGTTGAGAGCCATGCAGACAGACTGTAGTCCATGTTAAACTAGTATGTACACATAAACCCAATAACACTGGTGCTATAAAATGCATACAACAACACTACTCACACTCTGTAGTCCTGGAACCTCATACAAATATGTAGCTGGCCTGAGTATGCAAGATCTCTTGTAAGAGGTATTGCTCATTGCACATTCGGCATTCTGGGGTGGATTGCACTATAGTGGGGATTGGGAAATGGTGTGTGCATTCTCAGAGTTAGAATAATAAAGTAGGGTGGGTGTGGGGCACAGCTGCCCACATGGGGGATGCAAGGGGGTTTGTTCCCCTGCTTTACACTTTGTTTTTTTTCTTTGACATTAATGTTTGCAAAACAGTACATCCGCTTTTCGATTTGCTGTTTTTCAAACATTAAGAACTGTCGACATTTGCAGTTTTGTGGTTTTGAGTCGCTCATATGAGCACTCGAACCACTGTGATTCGCGGTTTTAAAGGTAAACCTATATAAAAAATGGGGGGGGGTGAAAGGGGGTTTGTTCCCCTGCTTTACACTTTGTTTTTTTTCTTCGACATTAATGTTTGAAAAGCAGTGAATCTGCTTTTCGATTTGCTGTTTTTCAAACATTAAGAACTGTCGACATTTGCAGTTTTGTGGTTTTGAGTCGCTCATATGAGCACTCGAACCACTGTGACTCGTGGTTTTAAAGGTAAACCTATATAAAAAAAAGAAAAAAAAAAAATATATATATATATATATATATATATATATAAGTGCGGTGGTGGTGCTGCAGTAGCATTGTCGCCTCACAGTTAGACGTTGCCCGTGCGATTCTCAGTTAGAGCGTCTTCTGTGTGGCGACATGCATGAATGGGCATTCATTCATTGAAGGTTGTGCATTAGGCCCAGCAAGCCAGCACATAAAACTCTACTTCCAATCATTAGTGGACCGGAGTTCCGCTGTGGCGACCCCTAACCGGGAAAAGCCGAAAGACACAAATATATATATATATATATATATATATATATATATATATATATATATATATAAATGTATGTCTACAGATATACAGATAACCATATGTAGACATATATATATATATATATATATATATATATATATATATATATACACATATATACAATATAATATATATCTAAACACACACACACATATATATATATATATATATATATATATATATATATATATATATATATACGTATGTCTACATATATACAAAAAGACACACACATATATATGTATGTAAATACATGTCCCCTATATTACCACCACAGTGCTGCATGCTATCACACACCAGTGCACTGCAGCAGGGATCCTAAGGATGCTAAGAATGGCTGTATCTGCACACAGTCAGTTTCAGGAACTGTGACAAACGTAACCCAACCCCCACAGCAATAGTCACAGCAGTGTGTGAACTCCAAGTGATGTGCACATGAGTAGACTTTGCAATCATGCAGAGTTGGGGGACATGTGTAGGGCAGACTGACCATATACTGGCAAATGCAGATGGCCCATGCTAGTATACCCCTAGCAGGAATAGTGACTGCTGTAGTACATATAACAATAGGTGCAACAAACCATCATGATAAGGGCATGCACACATATGCACCCACTGAGTGTATGCATGGTGGTCAGCATCTACACAGCTAGCACATTTCTTAGACACTGCATGTGAATGTACAGGACATATGTCACATATCAGGCTCATGTACTGTTAATATATGTGGTGATGTGGTCCCATGGCAGATCAAGGAAGAGTGCGTCATATCAATAAGGGTGTGTACACTTCCCAAAGCCATGGTATGGTCTGACTGTTGTCAGTGTAATAGAATTGGATCGGTCATACATACACCGCTGATGTTGAGATCTGTAAACCAGACATCAGGCATTCACAAATGACATCTGTCCACATATCATACCAGGTATGTGTTGCTGAAACCTATAGGGGCTGTGAGGATTAGAGCAGACATAACTGACACAGTAATACACATTCAGCAATGGTTTGTACACCTGTGAGGTTTGGAGCACAGTACACGAAAGGGTACAGAACAGGTACACAGCAATATTGTGTACATGGGTGCAGTGTTTTCCAGGGGAAGGGGCATGACCTACTAACACAGCCCATGCATCACACACATGTATACTGTTGCTAACATGGATTGTCTATAGCTGCACTGCATGCTGTTGAGTACCATATGTTATGCATGTTGACAGATGGGTAATGGGAGGACTGTGTGTACTATCTTTGTGCAATCTCACCTGTATGTATGTGTGTGTGTGTGTGTGTGTGTGTGTGTGTGTGTGTGTGTGTGTGTGTGTGTGTATGTGTGTGTGTGTGTGTGTGGGGGGGGTTATTTTGTCTGTAACTGCAATCTGGTGGTGTGGAGGGGGGGTTGATGCATTTAGGATGTGTGTGTGCATGTGTGTGTGTCCATGTATACACATGTGTGATTGTGGGGTCGTTCTTACGGCAGTACTTCCCTTTGGGATTGTGCAGTACATGGACATGTACTGACACATGAGACACCAGGAATACTTGTCTGATATGTAATCACAGGACAGCTGATAGTATAATAAGGTCTGTAGCATGGAACATGCATTGGGAGGGAAAGTAGATACCAGGTACATCCTTAATATTGCAATCAGCAGAGTGGTGAATGACTTCCCACATATGCAGCACTAGAGATGCATTGGGGAATTACTAGACAACACCAGGGAATGTATCCATATATTAATCTTGCCCACATGATAGGTTGATTGAGCAGCAGATCTGGCATGTACTAAGCAATACTTACACATGACACTCCAGTGCATGACATTATGGAGTGAACATAGCAGCCCCTAACATATAGGGGCCATGCTCACAATGTCCGGACATACACAGGGTGAACATTGGATGACAGCAGTGAGGCCATGTAAAACCTACTCCACTCAAGTCAAGAAGGTAATGGAGTAACAGGTCTTGTGTTGTGATCACTCATTGAGGCATTTAGAGGAATTATACATTATTGAGTGCTATTAATGAGTGCATGTTACCAAATGTGATGCAGGATGGCAAACTTATGTGAATAAACGTGGGACTGTCTGCAAAATCAAGGACAGGTAGGTATTAAGGTAGAGTGTGTGTGTGTGTGTGTGTGTGTGTGTGTGTGTGTGTGTGTGTGTGTGTGTGTGTACTGTTATGAAATGCTGTACAGGTCTTAAAGTGTGTTTCTTGTTTTCCCCCACAGGTGGCGAGTTGGGTCAGGGTCTCTCTGCATGCAATCTGATGTTGGTGTCCATACAGACACCAAATATGATGATAGTACTGTTGAGGCACAGGTGTGGTTGTCAGGGGCTGAAACTGCGCCATCGTTTGACATCCCCCTCTTTGCCACCCCAACCCCACATACAGTTGCAGTGCCTATACATAACCCATAACCAGTGGCCATAGCAGAGGGACAGTTGGCGGTTGATGGCAGTGCACAGGAGAATGTGGTATCTATGCCTACTGTGTCTGGTCACAGCAGGCATAACTGGATGTCTGGTAGGACACTACATAGGCAGATGTACCGGGGTGCCCGTGGTAGGGCCGCTAGTCATCATGACCCTGGAGGAAGCACCATGACTGGTAATACCAGGCACATGTTTCAGATTGTCATGGGGGCACAGGCATGTATGGAACTGTACACCAGACAGGGCCTGAGGCTACAGAGGGCTGCTCTCACATCTGTAAGTGACACCTTCCCTGAACTGTCTGGTGACCTCCGTGAGTATACCGAGGTCATGTATAGATGGTAGGGTGAGATGGTGGTTCTCATCGACCGTGGATTGTCCGTGCTTGAACATGTGGTGGGAGTGCGGCGACAACCGCGTGGACATAGGCCAGCAACACCAACAGCTGGAGGTCGATGTGGACATGCTAGGACACCAAGGCATTCCCGTAGTGGCAGTACCAGCTCCAGCACTGCAGGGGGGGGCACTGTACACACCACACCACAGCAGGTCATGGGCATGTGGCCCTGGCCAGTTTCAGGAGGGACCTGGTTCCAGCAGACATCTGCCATCATCAGGGGAGAGTAGCACACTGAGTCTTGTACCTGGACATGCCCATGGAAACACTGGCAGGCACAGTCAGTGTGTCCATGGCTGGAGATGGCGAACTGCACACCCTGCCAGGTATGGTGAGCAGTTGTCCAAGAAACACCTGTATAGGGAAGCCACATGGCAGAACTGTGTGCATGCATACCAACACACTATACGAACACACCTTGGGCAACCCCATACCTACACACCACATCACCATGCCCATTTTAACTAATTACACCCCTCACCCACACATACAATGTCAAATGTATGGCCCACCCTTGGTCTCTGGGAAACCAACAACACACCCTGTGCATATGATGATACCTGTGCTACATCCCTGTCATCCATAACATCAATGCAGGGACAGGCTAATATGGTCTGATGCATGCTGTGACTGTACTACAGTGTACCAATGTACTGCAGTGTAACATGTTGTCAGGAGTAATGTTTAATGCATACGTGTCAGGTAGTGTAGCTGTCCAGCCATGATGCATTATAGCTGTTAGTAACACTTGGGGATTGTGGTCTCCATAACATTATCTGTTTGTGTCATAGGTTTACATGTGTCAGCAGGAGGATGGTCTGCAGTCATATTCCATAAGGGGTATGACACTGTGGTGACATCATGGCTGTGACATATCCTGGGAACAGTTGAACACATGTCACCGGTTTGTATAACAGTTATTGCCTGTGCCACATGGACAGGTGACCCGCTGGGACATGCATAATCAGCAACCTGATGTAGATCCAACTACATACACCCACACTCTTACTTGGCAACACTGGGACTAGACCCCTACCTAGGTATGCAGTGCTACTGAAGTGTGTGGCTTTCATTGCACACACCATACAGAATTTAGGGTGAGGTGTGTTCCAGGTTACATGTTACATGCTGAACATCTCCATACATGTCATCATCATCATCATCATTCTCTTTCGGCTTTTCCCATTAGGGGTCGCCACAGCGGATCATCTCTTTCCATTTCTTCCTATCCTCTGCATCTTGCTCTGTCTCACCAACCGCCTGCATGTCCTCTCTCACCGCATCCATAAAGCTTATCTTAGGCCTTCCTCTATTCCTCTTACCTGGCAGCTCCATCCTTAGCATCTTTTTCCCAATATACCCAGCATCCCTCCTCAGCACATGTCCAAACCAACGCAATCTCGTCTCTCTTGCTTTGTCTCCAAACTGTCCAACATGAGCTGACCCTCTAATATACTGATTCCTAATCCTATCCATCCTAGTCACACCGATTGCAAATCTTAACATCTTTAACTCTGCCACATCCAGCTCTGACTCCTGCCTTTTTGTCAATGCCACTGTCTCCAACCCATATAACATAGCTGGTCTCACTACACTCATGTAGACCTTCCCTTTCACTCTTACTGATACCCGTCTGTCACAAATCACTCCTGACACTCTCCTCCACCTATTCCATACTGCCTGTACTCTCTTCTTCACCTTTCTTCCACATTCACCATTACTCTGAATTGTTGATCCCAAGTACTTAAACTCATCCACCTTTACCAACTCTATTCCCTGCATTCTCACCATTCCTCTACCCTCCCTCTCATTTCCACACATATATTCTGTCTTAGCCCTGCTGACCCTCATTCCTCTGCTCTCTAGAGCATATCTCCACCTCTCCAGAGTCTCCTCAACCTGATTCCTACTCTCACTACAGATCACAATGTCATCTGCAAACATCATAGTCCACGGGGCCTCCTGTCTGATCTCATCTGTCAATCTGTCCATCACCACTGCAAATAAGAAAGGACTCAGAGCTGATCCTTGATGTAATCCCACCTCCACCTTAAACGGATCTGTCACTCCCACTGCAGTCCTCACCACTGTCACACTACCCTCGTACATATCCTGTACCACTCTTACTTCTCTGCCACTCCCGACTTCCTCATACAATACCACAACTCTTCTCTAGGCACCCTGTCATATGCTTTCTCCAAGTCTACAAAGACACAATGCAACTCCTTCTGACCTTCTCTGTATTTCTCCAACAACACTCTCAGAGCAAACATTGCATCTGTAGTGCTTTTTCCTGGCATGAAACCATACTGCTGATCACTAATCATCACCTCCCTTCTTAACCTTGCTTCCACTACTCTTTCCCATAACTTCAAGCTGTGACTAATCAGTTTTATCCCTCTGTAGTCACTGCAGCTCTGCACATCACCCTTATTCTTAAAGATTGGTACCAAAACACTTTTTCTCCACTCCTCAGGCATCCTCTGACTTTCCAAAATTTCATTAAACAATCTAGTTAGAAATTCCACTGCCATTTCTCCTAAGCACCTCCATGCTTCCATTGGTATGTCATCTGGGCCAACAGCCTTTCCATTCTTCATCCTCTTCATAGCTGCCCTTACTTCCTCCTTGCTAATCTGTTTCACTTCCTGATTCACTATCCCCACATCATCCAACCTCTCTCTCTCTCATTCTCTTCATTTATCAGCCTCTCAAAATACTCTTTCCATCTACTCAACACACTCTCCTCTCTTGTGAGTACATTTCCCTCACTATCCTTTATCACCCTTACATGCTGCACATCTTTCCCAGCTCTGTCCCTGTGTCTAGCTAATTGGTACAGGTCCTTTTCTCCCTCTTTAGTGTCCAATCTCGTACAACTCTCCATATGCCCTATCCTTAGCTTTCGCCACCTCTCTCTTTGCCATGCCTCTCATCTCCTTATACTCATGTCTACTTTCTTCATCTCTTTGACAATCCCACTTCTTCTTCGCCAGCCTCTTCCTCTGTATACTCTCCTGTACTTCCTCATTCCACCACCAGGTCTCCTTGTCCTCCTTCCTCTGTCCAGATGTCACACCAAGCACCTTTCTAGCAGTCACCCTTACTAGTTCTGCTGTAGTAACCCAGCTATTCGGTAATTCTCCACTGCCTCCCAGTGCCTGTCTTAACTCTTCCCTAAACTCCACTTCACAATCACCCTTTTTTAACTTCCACCGTTTAATCCTTGGCACAGCTTTCACACTCCTCCTCCTCTTCTTGATCACCAACGTCATTCTACATACCACCATTCTATGCTGCTTAACTACACTTTCCCCTGCCACCATTTTACATTCTCCAATCTCCTTCAGACTGGCCCTCCTACATAGTATATAATCAACCTGTGAGCATCTTCCTCCACTCTTATACATCACACTATGCTCCACCCCCTTCTTAAAATACGTATTCAACACAGCCATGTCCATCCTTTTCGCAAAATCCACAATCATCTGACCTTCTGCATTCCTCTCCTTAACACCATACCTACCCATCACTTCCTCACCCCCTCTATTCACTTCACCAACATGCTCATTAAGGTCCGCTCCAATCACTAGTCTCTCACCCTTGGGTACACTCACCACAACTTCATCCAACTTGCTCCAATATTTCTCTTTCTCATTCATTGCACACCCAACTTGTGGGTATGTACAACATGTACAGTATGGTAATGGGGGATGTAATGGTTGTATATGGAAAATACATAGTGTGACATACCTGACATACCATCATATACTCATTAACAGGCACATAACAGGCAGACACACATCTGAGAGACCTGGGCCTATCAGTGCTAACTTGTCAGTGTGTCAAATGTGTTACAGGTAGGCTGCACACAGCACATGCTTAACTGGGATGAATTGTCGTATCAGTTACCTGTATGATTGATGGTGACAGTAGTCACCATATAGTTGTACATGGGACATATACTGGGTGTACCATGGTGTAATGCCAGTGTACACAGCACCCACATCCCACAGTGGATATTATACTTGCTGGTACCCATGATGGCACTCTGACATACCCACAATCACACATTGCCAACGACTGTGATACAACCCATTGTATATCCCAACAGTAGTACTAGAGGGATATGCATCTAATGCACATGCCAAAGGCATAGTAGGGTGTTGCATTGTCATGCCTCACCTATTGGCAGCAGCAACACTATCTGTACTACTGTGTGGCAATGCATATTGTAATAGGAGTAAGTGGCCTCAGAATGCTGTACCCTACAGATATACAGACATGCACACACTTGTCAGAACTCAATGGGTATCCCATGCCTATTGACACATTTGTACAACACTGTAGTGCTTGTACTGCAAGGTTCCTGTAGCCATTGGGGAGAGGAGCGTAACAGGGTACATGTAATGTCTGATACAGCAGCAACCACATCTTACTATGACAATGGGTGTTGTGGTGGTTGTGAAGGCCCTCATGGTATTCCCAACTACAGGTGTATTAACACACAGACACTGCTATCTTCAGTGATGCACAGGTACACATGTGTCAGTACTGGGGTGCATTGCTTCAGGTGGTCATAGGTGTGTACCTGGCTATTGTCCATAGAGAGATGGGTAGTGTGGGGGATGTGTGTACAGTGGTATCATGCCAACTGCCATGTGCCAGCAAGCAATATATCGACAGACACCACTGTGATGACCCTCAGGTTGAAAGTGACATGCATCAGCCAATCCTCTGGGTGCCTCCTCCAAATGGCCACTGAGGTGATCCAGTTGACATGTATGCAACATGTATTACAACACATGGCTAGTGTCTGTGATGGAGACCTGTACCCAAGCATGTTCTGTTGACTGTGGTAGTGTAGTGGAGGTACCCATGGCATGTGGTGCATACAGGGTGTTGTCTCCTATATGTGCCAGTTATAACACAGCTGGGCAGACATGTCAGTGTCAGTCAAGCATAGGTTGCCTGTACGTATCCAAGCTGGATACCTGCCATCTGCACATCTCTACAGGGACTTGCAGACATCAGCTTGGCAAGTAGCTATGCAGTAGGATGAATGTGTCGACAGATAAATGTTTGACAACAATATGTATGCCATAACTAAATGTTGGAAGCCCTCACTGACATGTGCTGTACAGATGGTAGTCTACAGTTACTTTCCACATGTCAGATCATTATCCAGAAGGGGATATATACTGTGACACAGCTCACACACCAGGAACACGAGAGTGAGGCCTCAGAGTCCAGCTATGCCTGCAGGTGTGCTTGTTGTCAGTACTACATTTAGCAGTCTACTCTTGCCTGGGAAAGCACTTTCAACAGTAGTACCACCATGATACACTACATGCCAGTGTGACAGCTCGTAACCTGGGTTACTACCCTTGTAAGTAACACATTCACATGGATAACAGTGCTGTACAGGTCTTATATACTTGTGTGTCTCAGGCATAACACTCACACCCCTTATTACTGTAATGAAAGCACTTAGATGCATGTATTGTACATGGCATTACATGCACTTATTACAGATGTTATTACCCTGCTATGTTATCAGACTGGGATGTGAGCACTGGTTACCAGAACTGAGCCATGCTTTGCAGGTGTCAGCACTGCTGCAATCTAACAGCTAAGCAGATTTTCACACTGGTAAGTGAAGCCTACACGGTGTAAGCGCCCATATGTTTAACTGTAGCTTAGCAGCGCTTAGCTTTGCGCAAACCAATGCAAACTCGCTTAGGGCTGCTCAAAACTGCCTTGACCATTCTGAATCTGACAGTCTTTGTTCTGCCCAGCAACAAAATGCACAGTATTTGCAGTTCTTGAACCTAGCATCCTGTACACTATAGTCACAACAGATAACCCCTATGCCATGACAGCTGTGAAGACTGTTGTTTTTCCAATATATCTGTCACTACACATATTGAATAGTATTGAACAATTGCTTAGACTTCCACAGTTGTGTAGTACTTGTATTGATATTAATGTTGCATCACATATGTTGTTATATCTAAATATTCACATGTCAGATACATACGGTGAGATACATCTGGGAAGGTATACACAACCGTGATGTTTACACATGACAAAAATATGGATATATACATATACATATGTAGATATATGTCTACAAGTACATATACATATATATTCATACATATCTCTACACATCTATATAGTGCATCATATATATGGCCATTTATAGATCTCTTTGTTTATATATATATATATATATATATATATATATATATATATATATATACATACATGTATGCACATCGTATGTGTACAGATTATACCTATGTATGTTGATATATATGTAAATATCCATAACTATATGTGTGTGTGTGTGTGTGTGTGTGTGTGTATATATATATATATATATATATATATATATATCAGTAGATGTGTAGACATATATTGCTGTCTATATGTATATATTTGAGTGTTTATATGTATGTATATAAATATATATATATATATATATATATATATATATATATATATATATATATATACATATATGTATATAGATACGTATATAGATAAGTATATGTGTATATATCTATATATATATATATATATATATATATATAGAGAGAGAGAGAGAGAGAGACACATATGTTTACCATATGTCCAGTACATGGAGTGGAATCCTACCTCAGCACCAATAGTCCTAACCTCTTAGTGCAAGGGATGTCATGTATGTATTGCACATATATATATATATATATATATATATATATATATATATATATATATATATATATATATATATATATATATATATATATGTTGACTGTTGCTACTGTAACAGGGGTTGTCTCAGACATGTTGTGTATGCGAGCTCACATCTGCTTTTGACATGTGTATCATTGGCTACTGACAGACATCCTAAGGACATCATAATACAGTACCACTGCTAGCACAGTAATGATACTGTGGACTACAGCAGAGATATTAGCAATATATATGTGGACAGTCTGGCACTCTGTGGTCAGTCCAGAGGTATACACAAATCCCCTTCATGTGAGACATGTGGACCACGCCTCACAATGTAGATGTTAATAGCCATGTACATGGGTATGTCACATAAATACTGGACTACATATGCCCACATAGTTTATGCTTTCACACACCCCAGTCTGTCCTGACACATAATACCTGGTGGTGCAGAGGTCACATGGCCACATACTACCCAGTTGTTAGTGGCATACATCTGTACAGAATCCCACTGCTTTGTCAGAAATACACAACAGTTATGGTGGTTTGGCAGCAGTATGTCTTGCAAATAACTGGGCATAGCACACTGGGTAATTACAGTAGGCTGCTAGGCATGTCACAAAGCACTTTGCAAACTACAGGCAGACTGCTACAACACTGGACTACATTTTGTATAAGGGAATACACATGTACCTGCAAATATAGAAGGCTCTACACGCATGTCACAGCACAGACACCTGTGAGAAAGTGCATACTCACAACCTTGTGAACACAGCCACATATAGGTTCATAGGTTGGTATAGGCTATCGGCCCTAGAGCCTATACAGGCCTAGCCATAACAATTCCCTGGCTATTTCTTCCCACACTATTTACTTCCCTGGACTCCTATCTCGCTGTGGAAATACCTCACAGCTGCACAGATTCACACAGGTTACCCAGAGGGAGGGATCATAAGTCAGGACATTACTCCCACTGTAGTTTATGGGCAGGTTTGTAGCCACCCATTTTTGTGTTGTCAGCCAAGGATAGTATGTGCACATGGTTGTGTTTCAGACTTTGCACATTCCATGCTGCCCATGCTCCCACCCCCCACCCCCATTATTCTATCCACTTCCATACATTATGCAGACATTCTCTGATACTTTCCCTATAGTTATAACCTCATCACAGCAGTGTATTGGTGTTGGCCCACAGTTGATGCAATGGGACATGGTGGACATGTTAATGTGGTTTGTCCACATGGCCTTGCATATTGGTTCTGTGGACAGTGTTATGCTGTTATTTGGGAGTCCATGACATAACATGCATTGGCAGTACGGGTGAGACACAGGCCTTTGGCAGAGGACTGTAGGCCATTTGGTAGTGATGCAGGCCAGCTGTAGCAGGTCGTTGCATTCTGTCAGTCCTACAGTACCAGACTGCCATACAGTATATTAACCTGTGGTGACAGGGTGGGTGTGCTAGGTGTTCATGCCAATACTTTCTGTCAGTATTGATCAGGTGGTGTGGATGCTGGCAGGTTGCTGCTTACAGCTAGAGACACACCTGCATGGGACACCTGCACTACATGCTGCATTCTTTCACTACTGCCATACACAGGTGGAGGGGTCATATTGTACCCATTCCCAACAGACTGGATAAGACCGGATAGGTACCTGTAGGTGGTGGTTGGGTGAGCTGGGTGCATGTGTGCTATGGCAGTATTTGCATCTGACTCACAGATATGCATGGGGCATTCCACTTATGCTGGCTTGTGCAGGGAGATCAGCTGTTGCTCAATACATCATTCCTATGACCTTTGTGATCTGCGAGTGTTTGGCCAGATGACATTGGTATTCCCTACTACAAGCCTAGATAATGTGCTGCAAACCTGTATGTACAAATCCAAGGGTGTGTCCATTTCATGGTTACACATTATACACTGTCTGTCTGGGGTACTTTCCCCTGTGTACTGCTTGTATATCTGGCCCAGCATTCATGCCATGTCCATCTTTCAGATGGTGACACATTCTACCTCCATACATTTACAATGGCTTACTTCTAGAATGTGTTATACTGGGGAGTATTGTTTTTGGCACTGCATTTGTGAGGACTTGGCCCTGTCATTGGCAGTACTGGGCAATGGCCACCAGGTCAAACCTCACCATGCATACATACTGACCACTCTCACACACGCATACCTGCATATTGTACAAATGCTACAATCTATCCTGCTACCTTGGCCACCTCAGGTAATTTGTGCTCCACTGGTATTATACCTACACATACATGTTACTACATTTCTACATCGGATTTTGGGGGCACACCATACTGTTACTGCATTTCTACATAGGATTGGGGGGGCACACCTGACTGTTATAATGTGTGTACATTGGATTGGGGGGCACACCAGACTGTTACTATATTTCTGCATAGGATTGGGGGGCACACCTGACTGTTACTATATGTCTACATCGGATTGGGGGTGCACACCAGACTGTTACTACATTTCTACATAGGACTGGGGGCACACTTGACTGTTTCTACATTTTTACAATGGATTGAGGGGCACACCTGACTGCTTCTACATTTCTACTTAGGATTGGGAGGGCACACCTGAGTGTTTCTACATTTCTACATAGGATTGGGGGCACACCTGACTGTTTCTACATTTCCACATAGGATCGGGGGGTACACCTGACTGATACAACATGTCTACATTGGATTGGGGGGCACACCAGACTGTTACTACATTTTTACATAGGATTGGGGGAACACCTGACTGTTTCTACATTTTTACATAGGATTGGGGGAACACACCTGACTGTTACAACATGTCTACATCAGATTGGGGGGCACACCTGACTGTTTCTACATTTCTACATAGGATTGGGGGAACACACCTGACTGTTACAACATGTCTACATCGGATTGGGGGCACACCAGACTGTTACTACATTTCTACATAGGATTGGCGGGCACACCTGAAACTTGTACACATTTGCTATGACTGTACTGGTATGTCAGGTACTCCATTTCATTATGTATTCTAACCTATCATGCTGACTAGAGGCATATCAGTGTACTACAGGTCTTAGGTTTGATTGACCTACATATCAGTGTCTGACTTCTTACCCTTCAGAGCTAACATCCCACTGCCTGACCTGATGTAGTCTGTCTGTGTAGGCTTGGGGGGAGGTTAGCCATAGCCATCATTCAGAGGCCTTAGCACAGTCTTTTTTGTGTTTGTCTACACATGTCCTGCTGGCTGAGACTGTTGTTGGGTATGTGAGCCTCCCTGTCTAGCATGTGTGTGTCATATGGACACTCATGTGGCTCAGCACATTTCCTGCAGTGGGTTTTGTCACCATGTGCAGTACTGGCTACTATGGTGACACCAGTATTAGTTACAGATCTCATGCTGCCACTATAGGTGTCTGTTATCTGCTGACATCCCATTCAGCCACCCGATTACCTTGCATGCTCACATCCATACCTTAGATACAAGTAACAACACATACTACTCCATTTGGCAACTGGTACAATGAGTGACATACCTTGTGGCTGTACCAGTATTGAGGATGGCACTGGAGGGCTGCCTATGTCGGATGAATAGTACACTCCCTATACATGGTTGAGCACAGATAGCGTCATGTTTGCCATCCATTTTACTGTATGTGCGATTCAGAGAGAGGTGTCATTCCCTGGGTCCCTACTGTGTCAGTGTATGTGCTATGCGTTGCCTCTTTGCCAAGGCCAGGGCATACTGGGCACGCCTCCATCTGGGCCATGCTCATGTTGTTCCTCCTCTGAGTCATTCTGTGCCTGTACAGGCCTTGGCAATTGTGGGGGGCTGTTTGGCCCTGCCCCATGCTGTTCCTGCTGCAGCTGTTTCACAGGGTCATATTGTGTAGCATGCCAGTTACAATGACAATTTGAGTACATGTAGCTGTTGAGTACTGCAAGGCTCCACCGGATGTGTCCAGGCACTGGAACCATGACTTGAGCATCCCAAACATATGCTCTATTATAATTCTGGTCTGTGCATGTGCTTCATTATTGAGTTCTTTTTCAGGTGTGCATGCATTTCTGATGGGTGTCATCAGCCACGGCTCCAGTGCGTAACCAGCATCCCCCACAAGGTGACCGTAAGGGATGTCCCCAATGGCAAATCTCTGGTACAGCTGCATCAGATGCCAGATGTGGGAAGTGTGATAGCTTCCAGGGCAGCCAGCATACACATTCATTATAATGCCCTGGGCATCGCACACAACCTGGCAGTTGATGGAGGGGAAGCCCTTGCGGTTGATGTAGACCCTACCCTCTCACCAGGTGGTGCTTTTATGTGTATGTGCATGCAGTCTATAGCACATACTACCTCAGGGTATTCTGCTATTTGGTGGAAGAGATGCATATTGCTGACCAACACCTCACGGGTGTTGGGGAAGTATACATGCTTACAGGCATGTGCTGAAATGGCAACCAGGAACTGGTGGAGTACCCTGGATGCTGATGCCTGTGAGATCCCCATGATATCCCCAGTTGACCTTTGGAAGGTACCTGTGGCTAGTATTCTTAGGCCTACACATACCTTAGTATCCCCTGGGATGGGTTCCCCTCTGTTAGTTCTGTGTGTCAGGTGTGGCCGGCACAGCTCAACAATTTGCTGTAGGAGGTCCCTGACCACCCTATAGAACTCCACTATTTCCAGCTCATGTAGCACATGGTAGGTTTCCCTGAGTCTGTACACTCTTCTCCGTCTCCTCACTGTGGGTTGGTCTACATCATTCTCATCCTCACCACCCTCAGCCTCTTCCACATGTTGATGTATGATAGATAGGCAGCCCCTATCATTTTGTTGTTTTTGTTTGTTAAAATTAACCTGCTTGTATACACCGGTGGTATAGAGTATGTGGGAAAAAACAGAGGGAAAGTTGTGTGCTTAGTTTATAGTACTGTTCTGGGCTGGGCTGTTGCCTGTGTAATTGGCTGATTCTGATGCAGTTCACCTGGCAGCTATGCTAGTGCTCCTTGATTACCTTCCTACTACTGTTTTCCCTTCCCATTGCCTTCCTGTTTAAGCCCAGGGGCGCACCGCACAAACACAGTGCTCAAATCTGCACAGAGCTGCTATTTCCTGGTTTACTTATTTTTTTCCTTTAAAACCTGGTACGCGGTGCACACACCCGCTTAGGCAATATAAAGAGTGCTAGGCTACCTCAGACACACACCCTTGCTTAACTCTGCTAAGCTAAGGGCAACCCCAAGCCACAGGGCTCCAGTCCACTTGCAATATGCCTGACACCCTCCCTATGATGTCAGCTAACTCCTAGGCTTGCACCAAGCTATTCCTGCAATTACACTGTTAGGTGCTGACTAGCAATGAGGTGAAATCTGGGATTCAGTATCATTCCCCTCATTTGCATAGGATTGCCTGCTAATGCATAGTTACAGGTCCTACACTGATCCTCCCCCCTTAGCAACCACTATTCACTGGCCATGTTGTTTTCTGCCTGCCATTGAGTATAATGGAAAAATAGTGATTTTGGTTAGAATGCTTATTTCAGTTTTTTTTTATTTTTGGCCCGATCTCGTTTGTGTGTCACTGCCCTATGCTTAAACAGCTGAAATCGGCTAAAAAAAAATGAAAGTTTTTTTTTAACTGTTTTCCATGTCAATGGCCATATATTTGGTCATTGGCATGCTTTGCACATTACATACACCCTTTTTTTGGAGCTGTCATGGCTCCGTTTTGTAGTTTGCAGAAATGTACTTGGTTACTAACCAAGTACATTTCTACAGATTACACTAGTCCTGCACGGCTGGCTGCCAGCTTCTTGGATAACAAATTCACCTCATTTGCATGGTTTTAACCTGCAAATGGGGTAATTTGCATACAAGAGCTGCGTCCGTGCAGGAATAGTGCAGGAGCGCTCATGCACGTCCCTGCAGCTTATTCCTGGATCGCACGGTGGACATATTGCCTCCTGGAGCTCCTGCGCAGTTCCTGCACCGTGCAGGGCTTGCTGAATCTGGGGGTGTAAGTCTGCCAAACAGAGTACTAACAATTTGTAACTTTGTAGAACTGATTTTGAATGAGGGTGCAATGGAATAGTTGAAATCTCAACGTTTTGTTTTAATAGAGATATGTTTTAAAGGTTAAAGAAAAGTTCTGCATTTTAAAGTAATGTTAACATTTATACAGTTCTACTGAGAATCTACTTCACCAGTATTAATATTTTAGAAGTGTTAAATGAAAGTGCAATTTGAACTGAAGTCATTGATTCTGGACCTGTAGAAAAATGAACAGAAATAGGTGAGAAAGAAAACAAAGAAAGAAACAGTAATCATAATTAAAATAAGGCAAAGGGGGAATGAGAAATGGAGACAATAAATGTTCTCATAATGTAATACATCAATACAATTTTCACTAATAGTGATTTCTTCTTTTTATTACATCTTTATTCAGAAAAAAGTTCTCCTGGAAATATGGAAACAATCAGGATGTTACTAGCAAATGCTGATTTTTTTACATTTGCAATGTACTGCTACTGATGAGATAAGTTGGTGTATCATACGGAATGGTAAAACATTTGAAATTTCTGGCTATTTGTATATATTGTATTAACAGTGGTATACTGAAAGCCATTGGGCCAGATTCCTTTATTATCTTTATGTGTGAATTAATTTTGTATTTATACTTAATAAGTAAAACATAGAAAAAAATGTCCTTTATTGCTTAACAGTTTTTTGGAATGGAAATGACTGATTTCTTTGCATACTCATGAGCTCTCTTACTTAGCATCTTAAATTGTCTTTCTTTTTAAGCTTTATTGTAAGCAATTTCATCTTCTGCTACATAGAAAAGAAGACATTGAGGATGGTTGCATAACCATCACAGATATGTGTTTCAATCATTCTTAAAGGACTACTTTTAATAAATCAGCAAGGCACTAAAGTTATTCCTGCGCTTGCTTAATATGTGTGCTTACTTCTGTATACATTTCTACTGAGACTTCCTATATCCTTTTGTTTATTAATCAGGAAAGCAGCAAAATGCAGATTTTCATACATTCATTATATTCACTCTATCTATGCTAATAAGTTTTTCTTTTTCACTGCATGTTAAACTAGAAGGACAGCATAACTTCCTTCAGTCTGTTACATTTTCTTGTCTGTCTACAGCTTTTCTGTGTGGGGGAATGGGTATTTTCTGCAACCTTGGCATACACTTCCATTAAAGTTTCTGCTTTTCACTATTCCTTGCATACATTACATGAAGCTTTAATTAATATCATGTAGCTACTTCAAAATGATACCTCCTATACCAAGCCAACAGATATTGCCAATATACTGGCCGACAGATTCAGTGCCAACTTTCCCCTCTCACCCCCCCAAAGGAACAGTCACAATACCAGTAGATTGCCAGGCACCCAGTATTACTGCTGCACAGGTTAAAACAGCACTGTCCAAGGCCAAGAATACAGCTTTTATGGTATCTGACAATATCCCTGGCTGTATTCTACATGAACTACAGAGTGATTTGGCATCTCACCTGTGTGCCCTATTCAATCACAGCCTCGCCTCAGGCTTTGTCCCTACCGAATGGCGCACTGCTACAGTAATCACTCTCTACAAAGGAGGAGTGACTACAGACCCTGGGAACTATCATCCCATTAGCCTGATGAGTCTGATATGCAAAGCTATGAAATGCATCATCATGGACCTAATAAACACGGATATAGGGAACCTCCAAACTCTGGATTCCACACAGTTTGGTTTTGTGAAGGTTAGATCATGCCTGCTCAACTTGCTCAACTTCTTTGAGTCAGTCCCCAGAGCTGTGGATGAAGGCAAGGTGGTTCATACAGCCTATCTTGATCTGGTCAAGGCCTTTGATACCATTCCCCATTCAGGAATCATGGAAAAACTCACTAAGCTAGGAATCAACCCCTATATCACTAGATGGGTTGCAAACTGGCTTACAGGTAGAACCCACAGTGTGAAAGTAGCTGACTCCAAGTCAGACTGCCGACCAGTCACAAGTAGAGTCCAACAGGGTTTAGTCCTGGGTCCTTTCCTGTTTGGCATTTACTTCTCTGAAGTCCAGGCCAACATAAAGGGACTCTAGCTGACAAAGTCTGCAGACGATTGCAAGTTGGGAGCTATTATTAACTCCCCAGGTAATGTTGACATCCTACAGAAAGGCTTCACTGAGACTAAATACTGGTGTCAGAACCTTGGCCTTAAGCTCAATGCCAAAAATGTGTTGTCATCCACTTTGGGAAAAACCCGGTTCCTATGAAATACCACATCGATGGTAGTCCACTGAACACAGAAGGCGTTATAAGAGATTTAGGAACACAGGATGACAGCAACCTCTCTTTTGACCACCACATTGGCACTCTGGTCAGAAAGTCCTTCTATCTGGCACATCTCATTACTAAGGGTTTTGCATCCAGGAAGAAAGAGGTCATTGTCTCCCTCTACTCTTCCCTCATTAAGCCAATCATTGAGTACAATGCCCCATTTGGCATGTACTTCGCTAAATACCTGCAACAACTGAAAAGGCCACAAAAATACCTCACAAAGAGGATCCTAGGCCTTAAACATTTGTCCTATATGGACAGACTAAAAAAAATATCCAACTATTCCCTGTCTCATATCGCCTACTTAGAGGCAATCACTGTTTGACTTACAAAACCATGTCTGATCCAGCTCTGTTAGAAATGCTACATCTAACGAAATCCCAATCCCTCCGCACCACATGCTCCAGAGACCTCAACCTCATTACCACAATCAACAGAACATGCTGGAGAGACAGGTTCATAACCCAGAGACAGCCCATGCTATGGAATAGACTTCCCATACATGTCAAACAGAGCACCTCACTGGCCCTCTTCAAGACAAATCTTGATGAGTGGATGGGAAATAGAAAATTCATCCCAGGGATCACTTCAGTGGCTTTACTCAACAGAGGCACTGGGAACTAAGGTTGGGTGTCATGATGCCAGGGTAATCATATGGGCTAGGCTTGTAAAGGCTCCAGGGCCATTAGCCTAGTACACACCTATGAACCTATGTGAATTTACTCAATGCAGCACACCTTTACCTTCCCCTCAAACTTGCATGGAAGAAGAAATACTTATTAGCACAGGTGGATTAAATACAATGAATGCAAGAAAATCTATGCTTAACTGCCTTCCTGCTTAACTCAGAAACAGAATCTGGAAATATTTACTACTAGAGATGGATGTACTAAAAATATTTTATGAATATGTGCTTTGGTAATTTGAAGCTTAGTATGTAAGCATATAAGGATATTAAGTAAAAATGTATTCAGAAATAAGTAAACAATGCATTTCTGAGTATCCTCTGTGCCGGTCATTCACTTGCTACTTTAACCCCACCCTCACATCATCCCTGCTTTGGAGTAGTAGCTAACTGAGTTCATTCATTTTGTATGTACAGCTAATATTTTTGAAGACATTAATTTCTTACATAAATGTCATTTTAGTAAAATGTTTGTGGCCTACACAAACTAAATCTTTTTTTTTCTAAAAATTGCTTGACTGTAGTACAACTAATTATTAATTTAATACCTACACTATATGAAATGAAAAGAGCAAAGCAAATATGGTATTTTCTGTTCATGTATAAACAGATATAAATATATATGCATGTATCTATATATATATATATATATATATATATATATATATATATATATATATATATATATATATATATATATATATGTGTGTGTGTGTGTAGAGTTCTGCAATGTATCATTAGTTTAGCATATGCATTGAATATTTATACTCAAAAGCATGCGTACATAAAAACATGACTTATTTGTAGAAACAATCATTTCTGTTTACAGATTTGTTTGTAGTAAGTAATACCTTTCACTGAAATACAGATAAATATTTGCATGCAGACATATTTATTCTTGTGTGTGTGTGTGTGTATGTATATATATATATATATATATATATATATATATATATATATATATATACACATATATATGCAGTAGTTATCAAGTATGTTTTTAAATCTATTTTGACAAGATTTAAAAAACTGATAAAAATAATTACTATAGAAATCTGGCCTTTTTACCATCACCTAGTCTACCCATTCATCCAGCTGTAGATCATCATACCTGTGGCAGCACTGGGGCCTAGTGTGGGCTAACCCTGTCAGGCTCAATCAATTCTTACAAGAGGTCACTTTGTTTCCATTCTATGCCACAAATTGATGTTTCAGTTTTATCTTGGTATGACTCCCTTAATAGGTAGACCATAATTTTGGTTTCCTTGTCAGACCAGCTTGGAGCTTAATCATACCTTCAGAAGTGTTGCAGTATATCAAACTGCCAGTGCCCTAATGAATAATGTAAGTGTAGGGCTGTGGTTCACCGGTTTGGAACTACACCCTCTAGAGTGTGCCGTCACTATGGCCAAAGCCAGTTTCCATGAACGAACATTAGACGTGGAAGTGCTATTATTGTCAAGTTTTTTTTTCCAAACTGCCTTGGTACACACATATGTGTGTGTCTAAATACACACACACACACACACACACACACACACACACACACACACACATATATGTATATATATATATATATATATATATATATATATATATATATATATATATATATACACAAATATTTAGGAGTAGTTTTGCATTTCCTTGAATAGTAAGCAAAAATCATTACTATTTAAGTTGCTTACATGTATTTCTGCTTCTGTGCTATAATGTTGTCTTTATTTGAAAAAAGAAACTTGAATGTCATGCATTAATCATTTCCTTCAGCATGCCTTTTAAAGTGCTACATCAGTAAGTCATTCTTTCCTTGTTTACTTCACTTTATAAAATATTTTCCTGTTGGGTTCTGTTATCCTATAAAATAAACTACTGAGTGTTTTAAGTTGATGCAGTTTGGTTGGGCATGGATTAAGCATCATGATTATGTTAACTTAAGTGTTGCTGACTCCATGTTCCCTTTTGTATGTATAAAGATATATTAGTCTTATTCGCTCATTCCCAAGACCATCTTCACTCGGTGCCAGTCAGTGCAACTTTTCCTGTGCTGCTCAAGGTCTCCTTAAGTGAATCTGATGACATTCACACTTATGTGTTACTGTGATTCAAAGTACAGTTATCCTGAATTTATGAGAATACGTTTAAGACCACCACATTTACTTGCAATCACACAAGATAGGTAGTGAGTGTTCCGGGAAAGTGTAACATTTATCAAGTAAGATAAAAAGAGTAATAATGTTATAGATTATTGGGAAGCAATTGATTTTATAGAAAAGTTATTACTGGGGAAATTGTGCCTTTTATTTATCTGATGGTCAGATACAGTTGATTTATGTTAATGTTGATGACATGAGTGTAATTTACAAGTGGGAATTCATGACAGTAGCATTGAAAATGTATGGGGAAGTAGAACTGAAGGGAATACTATTTTTACAAATTGTGTTATACATGGTATAAGTACATAATTTGACATGAGTGAAGTCTGATGTTATGTATTTTCATCAATGTATTGTGTTGTCAGTATATATGAAAACTTACTTAGGACATATAAGACATATGGGAAAAACTTTTTTGAAAAGGAGAATCCAAACAAGTTGAAAAAATGCCCAAAGTCATGTGGTTATGGATATGAAAGCTGTTGGAGGAAGAAACTGCACTTGAAACATAGTGCTAGAAAAGGGACGATGATGTGGTAGGAAATGCCTGTGGAAAGGCAAGGCAGAATACATACGCCCATAACACTGCTGCAGGGCCTTGAACCTTTATTACTTTAGACCTGATAAGGAATACCTCCTCTATATATGGATTCAGTTTGAAGGATTGAAATTTCTGTACATTGAACTTCTGATCCTGGAAGACCAGAGGATCGAAGTGCTGAAATATCAAACCTACATGTACAAAAAAATAAAACTAAAAATGTGAAAACTTCTTATTTCATGTTTTTGCATGGGGGTACCCCCTGCACCCTCCACACCCCCAGCTACTTAAATGTACCACCTCTGAGATCACACTACAGTGAACAGAACTGTAAAGTTCCCATTCCGCACTGTATGGTGATCTCCGTTCACAAGGTTTAGCATTTCAACACTTCACTCCTCGGGTCTTCAATGATCAGAGGTTCAATGTTCTGAAATTTTGATCCTTCAAAGTGAAACTCCCTATTCATGGGGATGACCATAAAAGAGATGATGATGATGATGCCACTGGCTTAATTAGAGGTGGTGTGGTTACTGGGTATTATGTATGTCTAAAGCATCAACTGACATCTGCTCAATAAGTTTTGTTTGGCCATTGTAAAATATTTTCATAGAAAAGTGTGCTGAAGTGAAATGATTACATATACCACACAACAATTAAAATGAACAGGTGAATTCTCCACTCCTACTCATAATAACACTGAACAAAGTGTGCATGTTACATGTCCTCCATACCTCATTATACAGCATACAATAGTGTATACCAGTATCTCAGTAGTAATGTAATCAATTAATTCTTTAGAGGGTCAGCAGGGTCAACAGCAGAAACAAGCAGTTCCACTATAACAGTAAATTTATAGGACATCAGCAGCTGAATCACTGGTGGTGATCATGATAACTTAATTATATTTAAGAGACAGCCTGAAGAAAATGACAAATAGTTGCCATGTTTAATGGCAGGATCATCCACTCCACAACATATTAGTAACTCTGCAGGAAGTGAAACTGGATCACAAACTCAAGTACATAGTGACATTACACTGCAGGTTCTACAGGGAGAGAACGTATGCAACACTACACCAGTGTCTCCAATAACACCTTGTGGATGATAGCAGAAATTCAGAGGTAGAACAAAAGAGAAAGGAAAGCTCCAACAGGTAAAGATGTGATTGGTCAGAAATCTGAAGAAGCACTGTTGTTAAACGCTTGTTAATAACATTTTTTTTGTTGTGGTGATTTGAATAAGACTTTCTGAAGTTTTTTTATTGAAATTCAGAGGTAACAGTGTCCACAGTGACACCTTTATAAAGAGATGTAAGGCATAGGCATATGTCACAACTGCCTCAGGAAACATGTAAAGTATTGATTGACCAGCAGCACATGTGCTCTAACATTGTTAAGGTTCAGTGCACTTCCACAGAGTCAGCAAGAAATGGTCAAATCACTGTCATTTTACTCTGTGCCATACAGAATACTCAGTTTTAACCTGTACCTTGCATATAAGGCAATTTCTGACCCTGCTTTAATGGGAATGCTGCACATTTGCAAGTCAAGTGGCACATGGGTTACTCACTCTAAGGATCTTAACCTGGTACGCAACATCAACAGAACCTGCTGGAGTTACATATTTGTCTCCTAGAGGTTCCTTCACCTTTGGAACAGGCTTCCAATTCAGGTTAAAGAAAACCCCTTGTTGACCCTATTTAAGCACACTTTGGACAACTGGTAATTGGAAATTCATTCTGGGGGTTCCACCTGTGTCCCTTTTGGACAGGGGCAATAGATGCTGATTTTGATGTCTGCTTTAAATGGACACTCTTGGGAACAAGGGATGAACCTGGCCTGGCTTGTAAGAGCTCTAGGGCCTTTAGCTTAGTAACCTCCTATAATCCTATGACCCTATGAAAGTCCTCCAGGATGTACATAAGGATTTTCAGCACTGCATGGAAATGGGAGAGAGTAGGGATAATGCTATGATCACACTAATCCTTAGTATAGTGACACTCCAAGCATCCATCTCCACCTCCATCCATTCACTAGTGAGGACTTACTTGACACAAGTAGGAGTCAGTGTTGGAAGGGGAAGATGGCAGGGTACAGTCCGGATATGTGGGAGCATCTGTTGTACTAAAAGTGCTTCTGAGGAAGGTGGAAATAGTATGTGCTTGTGTGTGTGTGTGGGGGGGGGGGCAACAGAATTCATGCAGGTCACATCACAGTTCATCTACATGTAGCAGAACCTCCCCTTTGATATCCTGGTCCCACAGCATTGTGAAAGCAGTATCTGTAGGATAACCTGCATCAAGTAAGTGACTTCATCACAGCAAGTCATCATACACCTCACGTGACAACCCCTCCTTGAGATCACTTGCATCTTCAACTACCATTATGAGATATCCTGTATGACATATTTGACCTACTGTGATTCAGGTTAGGCATTTCGTGTACTTACAATATGAGGAGGAGCATTTGACTTTGATGCATTGATGTCAATATTTAACTTCAAATACAATGAGTTAATAACTGTAGAATACATGTGAGCACAATGTAACCCAGAATTAAGACACTTTGCATGTGCATGTATATCATTTTAATAATGCTAAAGCTTACAACTGAAGGAAATAATTTTGCAATATATACATATATAATTAAGGGCATAAAAGTAATTTTAACATAAAAAAGAATTAATGAAGAATGCATAGGAAACTGTTTATACAGTATAATTATTATGTGCTAAATAGGTTTTCAAATAAGCAATATTAAGAGATTTCTACATAAATGCAGAAGAGCCTACAGGGAGGCAATATTAAGTGAATCTTTGTAAAACTAAGGGGCTATTCAGTAAATGATTACTCAGTTCTACTCTTGGGCACAGTACTATTAGAATAGCAATTTTAAAGTGATCTTGGGCATAAAACTATTAAAAAAGAAATTCTGGTTTAATACAAATTAGATAATTATTGCCTTATGTTTCAGGGGACTGCTAAAATGCTGTACATGCTTGATCAAGTTCAGTGATGGAAAATGATAGGCTACTAGATATAGCAAGTGATGTTTATGTTACTCTCAAAGACCAGTTAACTTATATTGAAAGACTGAATCTTTGTTGTGAATTATTTTGGTGAAGAGAAGATGAATCTGATGTGTTCACTGGGTTCAGAGATGTAAAAAAAAAAAAAAATCATGCGCATACTTAGTGAGATTTCAGAGTGACTACAAATTGAGTGTTACGTACAGTGTAATGCTTCTTACCAAGAAATAAGCCTATTGTTCATATCTAACAAGGGAAGTGGTTCAAAAAATATACTTAGCACAGGCTTACCTCAATGTGAATGTGAATAAATACACCATAGAATTGTATAAGATTACAAATACTAACGAGTCATTCTGTCTGAATCATATTGCATCGAGAGTGATAGCTGCACTTGCTGTTTAATGAAAAGAAATGAATTTAGCATGCATTCTTACATTAATTGTTTTCTTGTAAAGGAAAAAGATGGAAAATACCACTTTGTCAATCTGAGAAGGGTTCTGGACAGCATAGAAGAGTGTGGCCCTGGTATCATCTTAGATAAACACGATCTCCTCAATGATTAAGTCATTTACTGTGCACGTATTATTGATAAGTGGACATTACAAATCAATGAACAAAACGGAAGCCATACTAAGATCATGCCATAAATTTCTACTAATATTCTTGTCTACATGCAAACGGACATTATTTATTGTTTGTTTGTTTGTTTGTTAAGCAAGTGGATGAGCTGGTATGAGGCCCTTTTCAGACACTGATCAGGCCATATAACAATTATGAAATAATGAAATGATTTTTCATGACAGAAGACAAAAGCACTGATTACAAATATAATGAGATGAAAAAAATATATACAATGCAAATTGCAGAGTAAGCAATGTATAAGTAAATATGCACAGTCACATTAATGAGTGAAACAAACAAGACATATTTACAGTGTGGTCAAAGTTAGCTGTTTAATTAGCTAGTATCTCCGTATGAATTTGAGGTCATATCAAAGAACAGCAACCCAAACATATAAACATTTTCCAAGCTATTTTCACTTAATCCAGACGTCATGTACAAATTAGTGGTCATAGCCAAAACAACAGTAAGCCAAAGTCTTGAATTAAATTAGTCTGGAACCTATCCAGTATCTTGGAAGTATTCATACTTATTTTGAATCAAGTGTTCCTTCAATTTTTTCTTGAAGGGAACTAGGTTGACCAATATAGTATTTTCATGGGTCTCCTATTCCAGAAAGATCTTTAGAATACAGTAAGGCAAAACCTGAGTCTCATTAGTCTCTGAGTAGAGTTTGCCCTTAGTAAGTAATTAATTTATTTTACTGGCTGTCTGTGTGCAAATGGAGGGCAATAGCTTTCTCTAAGCAAGTTAAAGAAAAGAAGGCTGGGTAGGTAGGTAGCCTAGGACTGATAGGCAGTTAATTTGCTATTTGGGTGGAGATGTAATGGTGTTCATTTACTTTCTTAGGAGAATACATCTGAATACATTAGTTTCAGTGATTTGAAATAATGATATATCATATCTGAAAAAAGGTAATAGTAGATAAAGAGTATTCAAGTCTTGGTGCAAGTGCATTGATGGAGACTGTAATGGTGAGTACATTTGAGAGAGTGTAAGCAACTCTGAGTTATGGAAAGCCTCAGAAGTGGGTGGTTTGATATGGCTATAAATTGCAAGATTAATTTCAACAGCAAGTCCAACTATTTTTGTTCATTTATACATAAGAGCATGGTTCCAAAGGGGTCTATGATTTGTGTTGTAGGAATGTTTTCTAGCTCATAATAATGGATTTCTTATAGTTGAAAGCAAGTTTGCTATTGTCAAGCCAGTCATAGATTAAGGATAAATCACACTGTACCTTAGATGTTGCTTCTTGTACTGATTTCTGCACTGCAGTGAATACAATATTGTATAAATACACAATTATGTTAAGATATGGAATGTCCACTGAAATCTATTAAAAAGCAATGAAAGGAACAAAGGGGCTAGGACAGAACCCATTGGGAGACCCTTAGCAAGATGAGCTATCATAGAGAGAAATTAAACATATATGTGTATATATATATATATATATATATATATATATATATATATATATATATATATATATATATATATATATATATATATATATGTATTGGATAAACAGTTCTTAAACCAAGTGTTAACTTCTGGAGAGAAACCATAGTCAGCAAGTTTATTCAGTTGTTGGTTGTGAGTAACTGCTTTGAAGTCCATGAAGATAGCATCTATTATGTGCATCTATGAAAGGGTCTTCTTAGCAAGGAGGTGTCTTTGGATGAACTGCTTTTCCAGCATCTTCTGCCTATTAGAATGGCATGTGAATTTTACCTGTAACATAGCATGGAGAGACGCAATGATTTGTTTTGTGTTAATTAACAAAAACTGGGTGTAGTTACACTTATATAAACAGAGATTCTTTCATGAAAGATCCTAACAACTTGATAATGATGGTGGACTATTAAAGTTGCTATATAAAAAAAAAAAAAAAAAAAAACAAGCATTGCTGACCCACTTTATGTGTATTAGACATAAACAGCAGCAAAGTTAGCACCAACATGTGCTGCTTTCATAAGGAATAATGGAAATGCACCTGACTGTTACAGGTATGTGATGTGGTTGTGAAAGGAAAGTAGTGAGAGTGTAGGGTTTACTAATTTTATTGCATCATCAATACATGAACCCCCTATTGCCCACATTATCCTGAAAATGTACCAGATTACATAAATGAATGAAAAAAAAAATTATATAAATTAACAATAAACTGAAATAAAACATCTGAATGGCTGTGGGGACAAGTGTTCTGCACTGTCCACACTACTGCTGCATAAATGCTCTGGGCCGGATTCACGAAGGCTTGCATGGAGTCTAAGAGTAAAGTAAGACTCCAGACAGCCAATATGTCTGCCGAGCGATCCAGGAACAGCCGGCAGGGGCGTGCATGAGAGCTCCTAAAACGACTCTTGCACGGACAGTGTTAGGTTATGCAAATTACCTCATTTGCTGCTGAAAGCTATGCAAATGAGTTAAATTTGCGATCCAGGAAACACTGACCTGTCCGAGTAAGAGTAGTGTTATTTGCAGAAATGTACTCTGTTGGTAATTGAGTACCATTCTGCAAATAGCAAAATGGAGCAATGCCAGCTCCAAATAAAGGATGCATCCAGTTGAGGCAGCATGCCAATGGTCAAATATAAGGCCATTGGCATTTATATGTGTTGCAAAATAATAAAAAATACCCCCCGATCTCCGATGTTTATGTGCAGCGCAGCGCTGTGCAAACGTGCAGCGCTCTAAAAACCATAAAAAAAAATAAAAGCCAGAAATAGGCATTTTATTAAAAATATCCATCTGCCATGCAGGTGAATGGCAGGCTGAAGACAACATGGCTACTGAGTAGCGGTTGCTAAGGGGGGAAGCTCAGTCTGAGAGATGTAACCAAGCATTAGTAGGCAGTCCTATACAAATGAGTATAAGGATAGTGAATCCCAATTTTCCCTGCCATGTGTACCATGTCCCTAGAGTGTAAGAGTAGGATTAGGGGAGTAACAGAGTAGAAGATAGGTGACATCATGAGGGGGTACGTATCAAAGACTGTAAGCTTATTGGAGCAGAGTGGCATGTGTTTGCTGTGAGTTACTCAGGACTGGAATAGGCATGTCTACAGTTGTATGAACTGAAACCCAGAAACCGAAGGTGTACGCCGTGGCTACCACCAAAGTTTCTTGCAAAGATGCTTACACTGTGTGCACGTGCGTGTGTGCACCTGTAAACCAGTCTAAGCCTGTGTGCACTTGTGTGCACCTGTGTAAGCCTGTGTAAGGCTGTCTAAGCCTGTGTGCATGGATGTGCACCCACCTAAGCCTGTGTAAGGCTGTGCGTTCACGTGTGCGCATGTTTGCGCTTGTTTGCATGGCATTGCCCCCTGTGGAAACAGAAAGGGAAAAGGAAAAAAAAGTACTAGCAGAAAGTTATCCAAGGAGAAGTAGCAGAGCTGCCAGGTGAAATCAATCAGAATCAGCCAGTTACACAGACAGTACACTAGCCCAACCCAGCACTTAAAACTCTGCAAACAACATTCCCCCATGTTTTACTTAGAAACACTGCAACACTGCAGTATACAAAGAGAAGTCAAAACTTAAAAAGTTTAACTGAGACAAAAAAATGTTAGGGGCTGCCATTGCTATTATAAGGCAACATGTGCAAGATGCTGAGGGTGGTGCAATTGCAAATGTTGTTGAGCAGCCCACAGTGAGGAGATGGAGAAGAGTGTACAGACCCAGGGTAACCTACCAGGGGCTACATGAGCTGGAGATAATGGAGCGCTATAGAGTGGACAGAGAGCTCCTGCAGCAAATTGTTGAGTTTTGCAGGCCATGCCTCACACACAGAACCAACAGAGGGGAACCCATCCCAGTGGAAACCAAGGTATGTGTTGGCCTAAGAATACTAGCAACAGGTACCTTCCAGAGACCAACTGGTGATATGATGGGGATTTCACAGGCATCAGCATCCAGGGTACTGCACCAGTTCCTGAATGCCATGTCAGCACATGTCGGTGATCATGTATATTTCCTCAATTCCCGTGAGGTATTGGCCAGCAATATGCATCTCTTCCAGCAAATAGCGGAATACCTTGAGGTAGTGGATGCAATTAATTGCATGCACATACACATCAAAGCACCAGCCGATGAGCGGAATAGGCCCTACATCAACCGCAAAGGCTTCCACTCCATCAACTGCCAGGTCATGTGCGATGCCCAGGGCATAATACTGAATGTGTGTGCTGGCTGCCCTGGAAGCTACCACGATTCCCATATCTGGCATCTGACACAGGTGTACCAGACATTTGCCAATGGGAACATCCCTGACGGTCACCTAGTGTAGGATGCTGGATACCCACTGGAGCCGTGGCTGATGACACCCATCAGAAATGCACACACAGCTGAACAAGAACTCCATAATGAGGCACACGCACAAACACGAAATGTAATCAAGCGTGTGTTTGGGATGCTTAAGTCATGGTTCCGGTGCCTGGACACATCTGGTGGAGCCTTGCAGTACTCACCAACTACATGTACCCAAATTGTCATGGTATGTGCCATGCTACACAATATGATCCTGACAAAATAGCTGCAGCAGGAACAGCATGGGGCAGGGCCAAACAGCCCCCCACCATTGCTAAGGCCTGCATAGGCACAGCGTGACTCAGAGGAGGAACAACCTGAGCCTGCCCCAGTAGGCAGAAGGAGGTGCGCCCAGTATGCCTTGGCCTTGGCAAAGAGGCAACGCATAGCTCATACACTGGCTCAGTAGGAACCCTGGAAATGATACCTCTCTCTGACTCACACATAAAATAAAAGGGATGCTTAACTTGACACTACCTGTTTCCAAACATGTATAGGGAGTGTAGTATGTGCATCTGACATAAGCAGCCCTGCATCACCACCTGAGGCATGATTGCCATGTTTTAAGCAATATAAAGCAGTGCCAAGCAGCTTTTACCAATATTTAGTATATGTAAACAAAATTGCCCGTGCTAACTAGTGCAATGTCAGGCAATGTTAAGCAATGTTGAGCAAGGTCAGGCAAAGTTGAGCAAAAACAGGTAAACATGCTCATATTAGCTTTACTGTCCCTTAAGCAGTATGGTCTGCCCAGCATGAAAATAAAAAGCAGTGACAGGGCTCAAACCCAGGATACGGTGCACTATAGTCACAGTACTGAACCACTAAGCCATGATAGCATTTCAGTAGCACAGACACAGCAGGACAATTGTACAGTAATGCAAACACAAAGAAATGCTGTAGCATGCTGTGACGGATCCACACAGTCTACCAGTTTTTGCTATGCCTCCAGCCACATATCACTGTGTATGTTTAATTATTGCTAGATTGATTATTGCTAGTTCTATGCTGCTAATATTGTAACAATACAATATGCTTAAAAGCAGGCCTTGCTCACTGATTACTGGTATTACTGAACTTTTGTTAACCTATAAGTTGTTTATCAGCTTAAAAGATGTTTACCAGAATGTGAGGATTTCAAAGAGGAACTATATCACAAGGTTGTGAGCTAACTGTTCTTTGAAAAAGGGAAGTAGGGCACAAGACCAGACATTACGAGGCTTGTTTACAACTTAGGAAATGATCTGTAATTTTCTAAAATATCCCATCAACTCATGATGAGCTTGTAATGTCAGATTTTCCTACAATATTCCATCAACTCATGAAGACTATAAAAGATCAAAGGCTAAAATGGAAATCATTCATTCCGGATTTGATCACAGAGCACAAGCCTGAACTGAGCTTAGAGACATTTCGCCAGTGTCGGCCTTGCCTTGACTGAACAGATAGCTGCACTGGATAGGATTTGAAGTTTCCCTATAAGTGGCAAAGATGATTTTGTTTATGCATATGCTTGTAAGTACATGATCTATTAGTTTTTCTGTTTATTTAGTATTAGCTTTATTGTTTATCTAAAAAAGTTTTTGTTTAATAAATTGTTAAGTTTGAGCCTTGGTGTCTTGTGTCATTTCTACTCCTGTATTAACCTCAGATTTTAAAGTAACAAACCAGTTCACTTGGCGTAGTCGGCAGGATCTGAGGTTTGCAGTGGAAATGTCACAACAACCACCAATGTTTTTTCCTTTAAAACACCTAGGCGTAGGTAAGAAGGACGTTGTGTCAGGCACCCCAAATAAGTTGAGCGTTGATACTACGTTGACAGCATTATTTGGGAAGTGGGATCCTCTTACTAAGGTATTAAGTCAAGTTTCACCCCCTCCTTCCCCTAAACCCTTGCAGGAAAGACCTAAGGCAGACCCTGATAGTTTAGCTAGAGCTTTATCGGAGCTAAAATTGGATGATAAGGGGAAAAAGGTGAAGGAAGGGGTGGGAGCAGCCAGATGGCTGTTCTTTGAAGCAATTCAGGAATTAGACAGAGATGTAGAGAAACTAAAAGAAAAAGTTTTAGAATTAGAAGAGCAATGTAAAGAACACACGCATACACATAGATTGGATAGAGATGCCTTGGAGAAGGCAAACATGGCACTTGTTAAAGTAGGGGAGGAAGTTGAACACTAGAAATCTAATTCAGTGGCTCTAGCTACTCGAGTAATTCAACAGCATAAACAACAAAATGGGAGAAAATTACCCCATCCGCCCTCAAGGCCTCGGGTTCGTGCTTTGCTGTGTATGGCAGAGTTTGATCCCGAGAATGGGAAGGTGACTTCCCCTCAACGGATGAAGGTGATAGTGATGTTGAAATAGTAAATTCCCCATCCCCATCAGTGGGGGCATGCCCAGTTATTGAGAAAAAGGGACAGTATACGGGGGGGGGGGCAGCGCCACAACAATGGGTTGAGGTGCGGAGTTATACTCAAGCTGAATTATTGAATATAATCCAAATCTACAAGCAAAGGCCAGGGGAAACTGTTTTAGCATGGTTTCTTTGGGTTTGGGACACAGGGGGAGAAGCGGTGTCACTAAATGCTGAAGAGATGCACCAATGTGCATGTTTGGTGTTTCACCCACGTTTAAAGCAAATAGTAAACAATGTGAATCATGATGATCCCCAGGTGAATACACTGATGGTGTGGTTAGCCTCGGCTTTCCGCGCTACTTGGCCTGATGCTACAGCAGTAGCTGACGAACATAAGCCTTGGAAAACAATAGCAGAGGCAATACAGCAGTTAAGAGAAATGGCTATGTTGGCTACCGTTTACTCACTGGAATTGAGGAATGGGACATTAGTGCTTCCAAAAGGACGAGATGCACAAATTATGACTAGCAATATGAGGAGCAAATTGATCAAAAACGCACCACAGTGGTGGAAAGGGCAGCTGATGGCTGCCCTGGCAGGCTATGTAGGTCAGCAGATATGGGATGTAATAGCCACTCTAAATCAAATGGCAGAATTAGTGGAAGAAAAAGAACAGAGAAGAGCTAGAAAGGCAAATGCGGAGAAATCGAAAGATAAATCCGGAGAAAAAGTTACAAGAAAGCAAATGTTTCTGGATCTGTTAAGGTGGGGGGTTGAAGCCGCAGAAATAGATGGGATAGCTACTGAAGAATTATATAAGAAGTGGAAGCAAAAACAAAAAGAAAAAGGTTCAAGTTCTGAAAGTAAAAAGCAAACCCCTACAAAAAGTCCAACCAGAAGTACCACTGAAGGGAAGGTAGGATGGAATCAATTATATCCTGACATCCCTACTGATGAGGAGTTAGCACAGTGGCAAAAGGGGGAATTTAATGATGAGAGAGACTGGGGAGGAAAGGAATGGAGAACCCCGGTCGAAAAAACAAAGATAAATTGACTAGTAGGAGGGCCCCCAGTAGCTAGGGGTACAGTAAGAGCAATTGCACCTGGGGACTGACGCCCTTACGTACCCCTTACCATGTTTTGGACGGGAGGTCCACAACATGTGATGGCTCTGGTAGACACAGGATCAGAAGTAACCATTTTTGCAGGCAACCCCCGCAGATTCCGTGGACAGTATGTAGAAATTGATGGTTATGGAGGGGCAAAGACACTAGGTACCAAAACCAAGATTAAGATAGCTTTTGGGGATGTTATTCCTATTTACATTGAAGCAGTAATAGCTCCAGTACCTGAACACATTTTAGGAATAGATGTGTTAAAGGGTAGACCTTTAGAAACCACTGTAGGGCCATTTAGGTTTGGAGTGCAGCATTGTTCAGTCAATGCAGTTAAGGCTGTAGTTTGAGGCAATGCTAAGTGGGAACCGCTTTATATTCCCACACCTAAAACAATAGTGAGCATCAAACAATATCGTATCCCAGGTGGGCACGCTGAGATCACTGAGACGATCCAAGAACTGCTTTGGGTTTGGATACTTGAGCCAACAGTGAGTCCATTCAACAGTCCGGTATGGCCAGTAAAGAAACCTGATGGATCATGGCGAATGACTGCAGATTATCGAGGTCTGAACAAGGTGGCCCCACCCTTAGCGGCAGCTGTTCCAGACATTGTTATGATCGTGGAAAGATTGTCTTCATCTGCTGGACCATATCATGCAGTTTTGGACTTAGCAAATGCCTTCTTCTCTATTCCGATAGCAGAAGAAAGCAGAGCCCAATTTGCTTTTACCTGGGAGGGGAGGCAGTATATCTTCCAAGTGTTACATCAGGGATATCTGCACAGCCCTACCCTGTGTCATGGACTAGTGGCTAGAGACCTAGCCAAGTTACAGCTGGACAAAGTGACTATTTTCCATTACATTGATGACATAATGATTACTGGAGAAAAATATGATGTGGATATTGCACTAAAAACTGTAATTCAGCACCGTCAGAACAGAGGGTGGGCCATAAATGAGAATAAAACACAACAAGGGACATCAGTAAAATTCCTTGGTATGATTTGGAATGGAGCGAAGAGGGAAATTCCCGCAGCAGCACTGGAGAGTATTCAGAAAATTGCAGTCCCAAAAATGAAACAGCAGGCACAGTCCTTCTTGGGAGCAATGGGCTTTTGGAGAGCATTTGTACCTCACCTCAGACTGATTTTGCGACCCATTCACTATGTAACTAGGAAAAAATGTGACTTTCAGTGGGGTCCCAAGCAACAAACGGCTTTTGAAGAAGCAAAAAAGGCTCTACAGCAGAGTGTGGGGCTGGGTCCAGTTGATCCACAGCAACCTTTTATCCTTGAAGTAACAGTTGCCAATAATGTTATGTCTTGGGGGCTGTGGCAAAAGAATGACACTGGGAAAAAGAGACCTTTGGGATTTTGGTCCAAATCCCTGACTGGAGCGCAGGTGAGATATAGCCCCCTTGAGCAGCATGTACTAGCAGTGTACACAGCACTGATTCATGTGGAAGGAATAACTAAACAACAAATGGTAACAGTTAAGATAGACTACCCAATCCAGGGGTGGTTACGAGACAATACTTTGATGAAAACCCTGATAGCGCAATCTTCGACTGTACAGAAGTGGAAGTGGTATTTACAGGAAAGGGCCAACATCATGCCTGGAATGTCTCAAGTACAACAACAATTGGCTGGACTGGTAATTCTGGATGATGCTGATGTGATAGAACTACAGCGACATGAGCTTCCAAAGTCTCCAATTACTGAAGCATTACCATTTGATAATTTAGATGCAGAAAAACAGAAATTTGCATGGTTTACTGATGGTTCTGCCAAAATTGGATCAAATGGTAGGACCTGGACTGCAGTGGCTTATTGCCCATGAACAGAAACTGTGTTATTTGATGAAGGTACTGCCGGTTCAAATAATCAAGCAGAATTGTGAGCTGTTGCCCTGGTCATTGATAGTTTATCACCTGGAGATGAGGCATACATCTATACTGACAGCTGGGCAGTCTTTAAGAGGTTGACAACCTGGTTACCTGCCTGGCAACAACAGGATTGGAAAATCCATGGCAGACCTCTATGGGGAGGTTCAGAAGACTGGCAACGGATTTGGGAAAAAGCTCAACAATGCAAAATCAGTGTTGGACATGTAGATGCCCATGCATCACTTGTAACAAATGAAAGGAGGCATAACCAGCAGGTAGATAAGATGGCTGCGGTACATGTTGCTGAAGAGAAAACCAAAAGTGCTAGTATGGCAAGATGGGCCCATGATGGGAGTGGGCATTTGGGAAGAGATGCGACAATGGAATGGGCACGAAGGCATGGTATGCAGTTGAATAAGGAAATAACTACAGATGTTATAAAGCAGTGTGAAATCTGTCAAAGAAATAAACAAATGCAACTGCAAGCAGAAACATGTGGACACATTCACAGAGGCAGTCGTCCAGCACAAATCTGGCAAGTAGACTTTATTGGTCCTTTACCACCGGATCAAAATCAGCAATACTGCCTGACAATGGTGGACACTTATTCAGGATTACTAATGGTGTCCCCATGCAAAAAGGCAAACCAGCAAGCAGTGTTAAAAGGATTGAATAAATTATGTATGACATATGGGATTCCCACTGAAATCCAAAGGGATCAAGGCAGCCACTTTACCGGAGCAGAGGTTCAAGAATGGGCAAAGAAAAATGGAGTTCGATGGGTGCTGCATATCCCATATCATCCTCAAGCTGCTGGTTTGATTGAAAGGTATAATGGGCTCCTTAAAGAACAAATTAGAAAGAATACGAATGATGGAACATTACGAGGCTGGGCAAAGGTATTAGAATTAGCTGTGAGCTGTGAGCTAGCTGAATAATAGACCTCGGAAGCATCAAGGAACTCCTTTGCAAATGCATATGAATGACATTCGGTCCAACTGCTGTGTTTTGAAAATAGAAAAGCTGAACCCGAATGCCATATACCCTCTTTTGACAAATACTGATCAAACTCGATTCTGGCTATGTGCATTGACTGAACAAAGGGTGCCAGCACAAAATATAGTATTAGTTGAGACAGGTTGGAAACTCTTTCTCCCAGAGAACTGGCACTGGGGCAAAAAGGACTATTAGGAGAAAGTTGGGAGGTTTTTACATTATGGGAGCCAGAACGAGAAGTGATAGTGAAGGCTATCAATTTAGATAACAAGACACAGATGATTCAGAAAGGACAACCTTTAGTAGAAATTTGTATGCATCAAGATGCTGTTATTTTACTACAAGACTGTGATACTAAACCAAGCAAATGGCTGGGAATGAAAGTTATAGTGACCACACCCAATCAGCCAAATGAACATGGGACTGTAATTTGTGATGGACCTGGTGATATTGTTCTAGTATTACTTGATTCTGCTAAACAACCATTGTACTTTCCCCTCTATAGATTATTGCCACTGTTTGGGAAGGAGCCAATCTTTTCCAACGACAACACTTAGATGGGCCATATGACTGTCTTGATCCTATGCCTCTATGCGAAGGGGAAGATGTTGCAAATTTAACAGCTGACTGTGACTTTTATTGGAAATTAGGAGACCATCTATATGCAGTGACACCCAAACCTGCCTTAACTTGGAACATCACTCAGACGGAAAACATTACAACTGTATCTAGACTAAACTGTGATAGACATCCTGAAAAATGTGTTTCCAACCCTTTTGGAGGTCTGTACCAAAGGCTAAACGAGTCAGGATTTCCTTTAGCCAAGTCTCCATTAGATTCTTCTTGCAGAGCTGAATTTCAAAGGGAAAATGACACCGCAGAAACCCTATCTTCGGATTTGGAGATATATGCCATGGACAATAGTTCAACTGTATTTGATGGTTTAGGACATGTGGTAAGATATACCAGAGGATGTAAAACTGTAAGTAGCGCTAGAGTTATACAACGTATTAAAATGATAGTTAACATGTCAGCAGTTGATATTACCACCAGGTATCCACATTGTAAAATTGTACAATTATGGCCGGTTGATTCTTTGCATATCAAATACAAACATTACAAATATAAAAGAACTAAACGTGATGTCACAGGTATTCTTGGTACTGCACTAGGTGCAGTCGGAACAGGGACTGGATTCCTAAACAGTGTAGATATAGATACCCTACGTAGCAAATTGAGCTGTTTGGGCACTGGCCTAAATATGGCCTTTAAGCTACTAGCAGACCATGATCCTGAGCTGGGACAAAGGACTGTTGATGGTATTTTAACTCAAACTGTCTTGTGGAGATGGATTGAACATACAAATACATATACAGAACAGATTTTAAATAACCTCACAGCAGAAGTAAATCAGACTTTTTGTATCTTATCTCAGTTGGCTGCCAACCAGCAATATTTGCAATTCACTCAAACTTGGGGGGCTAAAAAGGCAGCCCGTTGGCAAAAGGAACTGCAACTGTATCATTGGTTAAAGCCAATAGATTTTGCATGTGAAAATAAGTCTTGTATACTGATTTTTGACTATCTTGCTAGTAAAAAAGGGACAAAGCAGGTCTGTCCATTTGTTACATTGCCCTTGCAAATTGGAAATAATTGGTGGGTACCCCAAATTGAATCTACTCTGATTGATTACAATGATGTACCCATTGATGTGGCAGGTTGTGAAACCTGGCCCCAGGGGTGGGTATGCATGATGGTGAAAAGGAAGCCTCACCCATGCTTACATAATAGAACTGGGGAATGCACTTGGCACAGGTATGTAGTAAATGGAACAGACATCTACCAGCTAAATGATACCACTGTTTGTGTGATATCCTCCTATAAATTAGCCTGGAGCGATGGGATAGTCACAACTGGTGGAGCATACTGTAAAAGTAATATCCATGCAATTATTGATTTTTGTACTGGAGAATTGATTAGACTGACTACATGGATGGACATCACATTTAATGCTAGCATAGAACTATTACACACTTTTAAATGGCCATCTCTAGTCCACCCAGACTTTCAACAGATTAAGCAGGAAGGACAAACAGTGTTGCAACTTATAAATAAAACACTAAACGATGCGCATCAAACAGCGATTAAAATGATTAAAAACAAAGGTACCATTATAAAAATTGCAAATGAAATACAGGATATAACTGTTTCGCATTGGTATGATATTTTTTTGTGGTCATCTAAGGTTTCAGTGTGGTTTAATTTGTTATTGCATCCTTTACTTCTGACCACAATAATTTCAGTGTTATTTTGCATAATATCATGCTGCATTTATTGTAAAGTGATGAGAAGGTACAAACTGATGTTGTCAGTTTTAACTCTTATAAGGGATACACAGTGTACTTTGCTCGATGCAAGGGGTGGTATGTGACGGATCCACACAGTCTACCAGTTTTTGCTATGCCTTGAGCCACATATCACTGTGTATGTTTAATTATTGCTAGATTGATTATTGCTAGTTCTTGATATGCCACTACCTCACTATATGCTGCTAATATTGTAACAATACAATATGCTTAAGAGCTGGCCTTGCTCACTGATTACTGGTATTACTGAAGTTTTGTTAACCTATAAGTTGTTTATAAGCTTAAAAGATGTTTACCAGAATGTGGGGATTTCAAAGAGAAACTATATCACAAGGTTGTGAGCTAACTGTTCTTTGAAAAAGGGAAGTAGGGCACAAGACCAGACATTACGAGGCTTGTTTACAACTTAGGAAATGATCTGTAATTTTCTAAAATATCCCATCAACTCATGATGAGCTTGTAATGTCAGATTTTTCTACAATATTCCATCAACTCATGAAGACTATAAAAGATCAAAGGCTAAAATGGAAATCATTCATTCCGGATTTGATCACAGCACCAGCCTGAACTGAGCTTAGAGACATTTCGCCAGTGTCGGCCTTGCCTTGACTGAACAGATAGCTGCACTGGATAGGATTTGAAGTTTCCCTATAAGTGGCAAAGATGATTTTGTTTATGCATATGCTTGTAAGTACATGATCTATTAGTTTTTCTGTTTATTTAGTATTAGCTTTATTGTTTATCTAGAAAAGTTTTTGTTTAATAAATTGTTAAGTTTGAGCCTTGGTGTCTTGTGTCATTTCTACTCTTGTATTAACCTCAGATTTTAAAGTAACGAACTGGTTCACATGCCCCTAAAGACGCATATGGGTAACCTGCCCCACAGGCCTATGCAGACAGAGAACATCAGGCCAGGCGGTGTGATGTGGGTTGTGTAGGCTATGAAGTTGCAATCTAATATATGTGGCATTGGATGCTAAGAAGTGTAGTACAGTAGTATGCCTCAAGCCAGTAAGATAGGCAACAGTTCAGACTAAAGTGGTGTACCGTATATAGCAGTGCAGGCATAGCAAATGTGTATAAGTGTTAGGTGAACCTCTCATCGTATGTACACCCACAGTAACAATCAAGTGTGCCCCTGGGTAGAAATGTACAAAGAATAGCTGTACAAAGAATACAGGGGGTATGTAGAAATGTTGATAAGTCTATGCAAAGTATCTCATGGAAGCCCTACAGGCACAGCATGATCCCTGTTGATCTATGACACAAAGGTGAGGCCTGCTGTAAAAATACAACTTGATTTTCCATACACATATAGTATAAATGCCTATACTGGGCGTGCTCACACACTCCAACAAATGTAGTGGATTTCATTCAGCATCACACTGAAAGGTCATACTGGGCATGCTCACACACTTATGCCAAATATGGAGGTGATAATAAGGGATCTATGGACAAATGTGTATAGACATCTCTACTTCCAGAAACACATTCACAAAGTTGTCAGAAAATCATGCTATGTGTTCACACAAACTGCCAAGGTCTGTGCATGTAGGTCAAAGGAGGTTCCCAGTACTCATCAGTCCTCAGTCATCTGAAGACATGCTTCTGGAGCATTTTCTCCCCGGGCCTCCGCTGAAAACAGGATCTGTGGAACCTAGTCAAACTTTCCTGGTCAACAAATGTTAAATAAATACAAAATAAATAAATAAATAAAAATCAGACCCATCAGAGAGTACCACAACACACTTGCGATGAATCTGACTAGGCACGTTCAGCAGCCAGAAAGATCCTAACAAGAGGATTACTGGCCTCAAACAGTTGCCCCATGCAACAAGACTGAATGTAACCCAATCTGTACTCTGTTGCATAATGTCTATTCAGGAGATCTCTGTCCAACAGACAGGTCCATGTCATGGCTACACTCAGATCTGTTCTGAATTACAGCTCAATGGCACAAAATATACAGACCCAACTGATATTGCCAACATCCTGGCAGATAGGATCAGTGTTAACTGTTCACCCCTCTCACCCATGAAAGAACACATCTCTATAATGGAAGACTGAAAAGTTGGTGTCATCATGGCTGCACAGGTAAAAAACACTCTCCAAAGCCAGTATCACAGCAGCCATGGGACCAGATAACTTCATAGGCTGTGTTTCACACAAACCACAGAAAGATCAGGCACCACACTGACGTACCATGTGCAGTCATAGCCTCACCTCATGCTTTGTGCCTGTTGAATGGTGCACAGTGATGGTTATCCCACTACACAAGTGTGGAGACACCATGGACCCCAACAACTAGTGTCCCATTAGCCTGACGAACCTGCTCTTCAAGACCATGGACTGTATCATCATACAACATATAAAAAATTACATTTGTAATCCCCAAACCCTGGACCACAACCATGTTGGGTTTGTAAAATGCAGATCATGTCACCTAAACCTGATAGATGACACTGAAGCAGTCAACAGAACCATCGACAAGGGTAAGGTGGTTCACACAGCCTATGTTGATCCTGCCACGGCTTACAACACCACCCCACACTCTGTAAATATAGATAAACCCACTAAACTAGGTATAAATTGCTATGTCACAAGATGAGTTGCCAACAGGCTTACTGACAGAACACACACTGTGAAAGTAGCAGACTCCAAGTATGACTTTGGACCAGTGATGAGTGTAGTACCACAAGGTCCAGTCCTGTGTCTTGTCCTGTTTAGTATCTACTTCCCTGAAGTAAACTTTAACATGGAAGGTCTGTGGCTACTGAAGTTTCCAGAGGACTGCAAACTAGGAGCCATAACTGTAAACACTAAAGATGTGGACATCCTACAAAAGGGCCTCGCTGAGACAGATGGCTGTTGTCAAAGCCATGGGCTCTAGCTCAGTGCCAAAAGGTGCATTGTCATCCCCTTTGTTAAAAACTCTGTAGCCAAGAACTACAACATAGGTGGTAGTATACTTAACACTGAAAGTGTGACAAGAGACCTTGGGTCACAGGTGGACACTGGACACAACTGTGATAATCACATTCCCACAATAGTCAGGAAACCCTGCTATGTGGCACACCTCATCACAAAATGTGTCTCATGCAGAATAGAAGAGGACATTGTTCCCCACTACTCATCACTCACTAGAACTATAATACAGTACAACGCCACTTTTGCTATGTACCTCACAAGACAACTACAACAACTGGATAGCCTGCAGCAATACCTCACAAAGAGCATTAGCAGCCTGAAATACATGCCATACACAGACCATCTCAAAATGCTCCATCTGTACTCCCTTGCATATCGCCTACTCAGATGTGTTCACTGCCTAACATACAAAGCTATGTCAAATGCAGAGCTGTTGGACATGCTCCACGTAAAACACTCACAATCCCTCTGACCTTCAGACCCAAAACCATGAGTGAAATACAAAAGGAAGGGGTGTACCCATTTACCTTATGGATACCCACACCTTCAGGTTAGTGGCACAGCATGAGGCCTTGGAGACCATGCAAGTGCAACTAACATTGGGCAAAGCTGCTCATCAGATTGTAGCCTGCTACAGATCACCTACCTTGTCACAGGCACCTCACTCAGTATTCCTGAGAACAGTAGAAAATATAAAGGTCCTATCAAACACCATTATATGAGGTGATTACAACTACCCAAACATTGAGTTGGAGAATTACTTGTGTACAACATCCTTTGCCCAATGTTTCCTAGAGTTTAAAAGCTCTAACACCCTGGAACAGCTGGTCATCATGCCCACTAGAGGTGACACCATACTGGACATGATCATCACCAACATAGGGTACCAGTGTTCCACAACAGAGATAAAACCCTCACTGGTAATATCAGATCATAAAGTAATCACACTGGACATCCACACCCCCCCACCCAGTCAATGAAACCACCATGAAGACATTTTCAAAAGCAAACTGCACATGTCCCAAGACAAAAGTGGAAAGTTCCAAAGCCCTCTTGATATAGGATAATGGTATACAATCTGCCGAATCAGTTACAAGTGCATCCTATGAGCATCTACAGGGATGCATGGATCGAGATATCACAAATAAAACCAAGATGCACTCCTCAAAAAATAAGAAAACAATCTGGTGGTCGTTGCCCATAAATAAGCTAGACAACAGAAGGAGGAAAATAACACCTGATAGAGCCAACTTCACTAAAGGAAAGGCATCACTGATCATTATTAGGAAGAAGCAATGATCGGTCATAAAATAATTCAAGGACACTTTCAAAAGACAAATTGCCAAGGACTGTAAGAATAACAACCACAAAGCCTGCGGTAGCTATACCAGACATGTAGGTGTCAACTTCCAAATATGCTGTCAGCTACTGACAAATGGCAATGAATACACTGAACCAACTTTCATTGCCCACATCCTGGGGGACAAGTTCAGTGTAAACTCCCCCCTATCACACCCAAAAGGGCCTGTGTCCATCACAGAAGGATGCAGAGCCCCAGACGTCATGGACATGCAGATAAAAACAGCCCTCTCCAAAGCCAAGAACACAGCATCAATGGGACTGGATGGTGTCCCAGGCTGTGTCTTACACTAGGCCCAAAAGGAACTACACCCTCACCTACATTCACTGCCCAGACTCAATCGTACCACAGTGTATGTACCCAAAGAATGGCATACACTAACAGTCATCCAGCTCCACAAAGGGGGTGCCACAACAAAACCTGGAAACCATTGCCCTATATGTCTACTCAGCCTGGTCTACAAAGCTATTGAGCAAATTGTCATGGAACCCATAAACAGAGACATTGGGGACCTCCAGACACTGGACTCTACACAACCTCGCCTTGTTAAAGGCAGATCCTGCCTCCTAAACATAGTTGACTTACTTCAAACAGTTACCAAGGACATAGATGGAGGTGAACGTAGTCCACACAGCCCACCTGGACCTCACTAAGGACTTTTTACACCATTCCCCACTCTGTCATCATGGACATGCTTACCAGCCTGAACATTAACAGCTATGTCATAGGATGTGTGGCCAAGTGGCTCACAGATCAAACACCCATGTTCAGAGTTGCGGGTGCCATGTCCGACTCTAAGACAGTCACAAATGACATCCCACAAGTCTTGGTCCTGGGACCCCACCTGTTCAGTAGACACTGCTCAGAGGTACAGGCAAGCATGGGAAGAGTATGGCTGAACAGGTTTGCAGATGACTGCTAGCTGTGGTCCATAATTGACTCTATGGCTGACACACATATCCTCCAGAAGGGGCTTACAGAGACAGATACCTGGTGTCAAAACAATGCCCCAAGAAGAATGCCAAAGAATGCATAGTCATCCCCTTTGGCTAAAACAAAGTGCAAACAAATTACCACATAGGTGGTAATCCAGTATGTATGGAGAAAGTCATGAAGGCCCTGGGGACACAGTTAGATAGTAAACTCTCCTTTGATGATCACATGGCCAAAGTGTTTAGACATTCCTTCTATGTAACCCACCCAATGTCACCTAATGTAACCCACTTTGTCTAGTCTGATGATGTCACCATCCTACAAATATACCTGTGGAAAAGATAACTCACATTAATGTGTATAGCGCATCATGTAAATGCGTATACCTGTAGTCTCATAAACCAGTTTGGTAGGGGTTTGAATCCTGCACTTGACAAGTGTGTGTCTGTTTGTGTGTGATCTCCTTCGAGAGAAGCAACCTTTTCGGAGAGTACTCAAACACCTTAAAAGTGGTATACTAATCGTTGTCAGGTCTGATGATGTCAACATCCTACAAATATACCTGTGGAAAAAAGAGCTCACAGTAATGTGTATAGCGCGTTGTGTAAATGTGTATTCTTGCAGTATCATAAACCAGTTAGGTAAGGGTTTAAATCCTGTACTTGACAGGTGTGTCTCTGTTTGTGTGTTATCTCCTTGGAGAGGAGCAACCTATTTGGAGAGTACTCAAACACCTTAAAAGTGGTATACTAATCTTTGTCAGGTCTGATGATGTCACCATCCTACAAATATACCTGTGGAAAAAAGAGCTTGCAGTAAAGTGTATCACGTGTCATGTAAATGCGTACTCCTGTAATATCATAAACCAGTTAGGTAGGGGTTTTAATCCTGCATTTGACAAGTGTCTGTGTGAGATCTCTTTGGAGAGGAGCAACCTTTTTGGAGAGTACTCAAAACACCTTAAAAGTGGTATACTAATCCTTGTCAGGTCTGATGATGTCACCATCTTACAAATATACCTGTGGAAAAGGATCTCACAGTAATGTGTATAGCACGCCGTGTAAATGCGTACTCCTGTAGTATCATAAACCAGTTAGGTAGGGGTTTAAATCCTGCATTTGACAAGTGTATGTCGATTTGTGTGTGATCTCCTTGGAAAGAAGCAACCTTTTTGGAGAGTACTCAAAAGTGGTATACTAATCCTTGTCAGGTCTGATGATGTCACCATCCTACAAATATACCTGTGGAAAAGAGCACTCACAGTAAAGTGTATAGCGTGTCGTGTAAATGCATACTCCTGTAATATCATAAACCAGTTAGGTAGGTGTTTGAATCCTGCACTTGACAAGCGTGTGTCTGTTTGTGTGTGATTTCCTTGAAGAGGAGCAACCTTTATGGAGAGTACTCAAACACCTTAAAAGTGGTATACTAATCTTTGTCAGGTCTGATGATGTCACCATCCTACAAATATACCTGTGGAAAAGAGAGCTCACAGTAATGTGTATAGCATGTCATGTTAATACATACTCCTCTAGTATCATGAAGTAGTTAAGTAGGGGTTTGAATCCTACACTTGGTGTGTGTGTGCTTTATGTGTGTGACATAGTTGGTTAATGGGTTGTGGGTTTTGCTTTTACTACTGTATGACATATCAGTATGACACCAGTATGTGCATTGCACATGTGAGGTAGCTGTGTGGCAAATACATATAAGTGCATGTGACCTCAATTATTGCATGTGTGGGAACCCTGCTTTCTCCAAGAACACATCTGTTATCTTCTCAAGAGTGTGCTGCTGCTTTCCAGACCTTAGGTCACATCTGTATGCTTGTGACAAGGGCAGCCACTTCAGTGATCTCTGGCCTATGTCAGCTGTGTCACACACAGTCATTATGGTTTCTATAGAATTGTGTGAGTGAGGGTTTATGGCGAGGTATATGTCAGACCTGTTCAAATGCAGCAAGGTCTATCAATGATGGCTATTCATTATAGGTGTACAACAACCTTTGTGGATATGCATGGAGACACCTTATTGCTTATGTGATCCACTGAGGGATTTAAACATACCTTTGGAAATCTGATTATCAAAGGAGAGATGACGTACCACTTGGTTGCATGTACACAGCGGTACCTGTTCTTCATGTTGGTGGCTACTATCTATGTGGTACTGTGGGGATACTATGTTCCGTAAAGGTGGATGACTATGCTTTGGTTGGCTTATAGCTTTACAGCATGGGTTTGACAACAGGGATCTGTCTGTGTGATACCCTTGTGGAGGATGTGTGTGTCATCTGGAGAATGCATTATAGGCCACAGTATGCATTACCAGATGTGGACGGACATATCCCTACTGTGATTACTTGTACCTAAGAGAGCTATATGCCAAACAGTAGTGGTCTCAGTAATGGGTGCAAGTTAATACCACTGGTTACTGGCATAGTATAGTACCTGAAGGATCCAAATGTTAATGTGTGTCCTACATCTGTGTGTCAGTTGTCAAGAAATCATCTAACGATTGGTTATGGTCAGGCTGTTGAAGTTATGTATACTACCAGAATGCAAAACAATGACAGATAGTAACAGTATCCCCCACAGCACAGTATCAAACCATGTCATACACACGTGTAGTAAAGTTCCGAAATGTGTGTAGTACAATGCATACTGGCCACCAATCGAGACTATGGAATGTTACTGTGTAATACAGGGCATGTCACCCTGCCCATGTGTCCACTATGCACGTACATGCGGACAGTGCACCTCCACCATGTTCACAAATGTACACCTGCAAATCTGTGCTACACACATCCCACACATAGTGTCCACTCTCTAACACATGTTGCCAATACTACACACATCAGCCAAGTGGCACGTGGGTGGACAATACAGTATTGGAACTAACCCTGGCGTAAACATTGCTACATTAACAATCATAGCTTAAATGCATCATGCCTGCTCAGCTACACATTCAAGCATATCATTACACTCTACTGCTGACAACATGCTAACATTGCTATACTGCTATAAAGTCACCCTGTGCATCAGCACCATGGTAGCCTGTTCCTGCATCGATGTTACAGATGACAGGACATAGCACAGGTTTCATCATATGCACAGGGTGTGTTGTTGGTTTGCCAGAGGCCTACAGTGAGCCATACAATCGACATGTATGTGTGTGTGTGTGTGTGTGTGTGTGTGTGTGTGTGTGTGTGTGTGTGTGTGTGTGTGTGTGTGAGGGCCAAGAGTACTGCTATGGGCCAATGTTGATGTAATGTGTGCAGGTATGTGGTAGCCCTAGGTGTCTTGTTTATGTGTGTGTGTGTCTGCATGCACACAGTTCCACCATGTGGCTGCCATATATGATTATTTGTGGGACAGCCACAGACTGTACCTGCCAGGCTTTACAGATCACCATCTCTGGCCACGGATACGGTTCCTGTGCCTGGTAGGGGTGCTACTGACACTATCAGGTACTAAGCCTGATTGGGTACTATACCCAGAGGTAGATGGATGTACACTTGACCCAGGTCCCAGCTGGGACTGTCCAGATCCACATGCACATGGTCTTCTAGGACGGTCTATACACAGTCCACCCCCAACATTGCTGGGGCTGGTACTGGCACTACGGGAGCGGCTGTGACTTGATGGATGTCTGCGGCAACTGCCAGATGCTGATGTTGCTGGCATATGTCCATGTCGATGACTCAACCATCCCACACTGTCCTGACACATGGACATGACATTGCGGAGGATGTCTCACCTCAACGTCCATCAGTGACCTCAGTGTAATGACAGATGTCACTTGCTAGGTCATGGATACTGTCAATTACGGCAATGTTATGTGCCCTCTGTGCCCTTAGTCCCTGTCTGGTATACCGTTCCATACGTACCTGTGCCTCCATGACAGCCTGGAACATGCATGAGGTTGTAAGACCTGTGGCACATCTGCCAGTGCATGATGAGCAGCAGTGCTCTGACGAGAACCCCTGGACATCTGCCTATGTGGTACCCTTCCAGACATCTGGGTATGGCTGTTGTGTCGGGATGCATGTGCCATAGATACCACACTGTCCTGGCCAATGCCGGCTGCACACTGTCCCTCAGCTAAGGGCATTGGTGATGGATGTATTGGCAGTATGACTGTGTGCATGGATGGGGTGGGCACTTGTGTACTGTTGATTGTTGGCCCAACGACAGACCCTGGCAAACATGCCTGTGCCTCAGCACACCAATCATCACTATCACTATTATGCTCAGTGACATCAGTTTCCCTGCTGCAGTGAAGCAGCCCAAAATCAGCACCTGTGAGAGGAAGACAGGAAACACACTTTATGACCTGTACATGATGTCTGCACACATGCACATATGAACACATGAACACATGAACACATGCACACATGAACACATGCACACATGAACACATGAACACATGCACACATGAACACATGAACACATGCACACATGCACACATGCACACATGCACACATACACATGAACACATGCACCCATGAACACAAGAACACATGCACATGTGAACACATGCACACGTGCACACATGCACACGTGCACACATGCACACATGCACACATGAACACATGAACACATGAATGCATGCACACATGAACACATGCACACAAATACACACACACACACACACACACACACACACACACACACACACACACACACACACACAAACCACCAGCAATGCAGAACATACTCAATAGTGTGTGATGGTGAGGTACAGTATCACAAGCCAAACATTTATATCAAACGTGACAGCATGCAGGACGTGTGTTGCTCAACAGCATGCAGTGTGAGTGTAGACAGCCCTTGCTAATAATAGTATACATGGCTTTGATGCATGTGTGTTTTGATCAGTGATTGGCCTCACCCTGGAATGCAATGTGTACATGGGCACAACATTCTTATGCAAGTATTAAAAGCTCTGCAATGCCCTGTGCACAATACTCACAGGTATACATACCATGACTGGATGTGTATCAGTGTGTCACATGGATATCCATTTCTGATTAGAGCATCTGTGTCTTTAGCAGATAATTGTGGACACAGGTTTAGCACATGCATGCTATGTATACACACAGGATGAGTGGTGCATGTATACCTGATGGAATACCACTGCTCAACATAGCCATTGTACAGTGGTTATGGTGAGTGTAGGACATATAGTGGACATGCCAGTGCCAGCCATGACATGGCATGCTACCACACAACTGCAATATAAAACATCACACATACACATTGTGTGTCATGTGACCTATGCACTCAATAGCATTACAAGACATATGTGTGTCACTTTGTACACATTTGCTATGCATATTGTGTATAGGTGCATATGTTTGCACACACACAACATTGAGGTGCATAGCAATTAATGATATGTGTAGTACTGTGGCCACTGTAACTGGATGGGGTGTAGTACCATGAGACATCATCATGCAGCATCACGTGGTCATTCAAGGCTACTAATATGTGCCAGACTGGCACATAGCATACTGTACCTGAAATGCAGTACCATGGCTACATTCACCATTTCATGGCCAGTTGTTACATGGGTTTGTAAGGTGCCCAAAAGGGGGCATGGCCTAACATGAATGTGTTATGTGTTGAAGAGTGTCGCACAGCCAAATGAGAGGCCTCTACCCCTCAGGTATATTATGTGTGCTGTGTGGATGACATTTGGGATATTGGAGTGTGACCTTACAGCGGGTGTCTGAATACGTCATGTGTAGCATGTTAACGTGTACTACGTATGACACAGTTGTGCATGTTGTGTCATGTGCATCGACTCTTCCTATCTAATGTCCATTACAGTATAGCCACAATTGTTTGGGATGCTCTGTGTATTGCATGTATGTGAGGCAGCTACTCACGTTACTGAGATGTGCATAGTCTCACAGCAAACATGCACAGCATGCATTATGCATAGGTGTATTACGTGTACATGGCCTACACCTCACCTATGACATGCACATTTAATTAGCAATATTAAATGTAGAACACACTCACCAGCATGGGTCTGCTGCCTTGCTGTCACACCAGAGGGACCTACAAGAATATGAGACAGTTTGTCAGTGGCAAAAACTGTGGCATTGCTACTGTGTGTTTGCAATCTTACAGTAATACAACTGTTGACAGTCACAGTCCTGCAGATTATATTCCTAATTATTATTATTGCACAACACTAGGCACCACATCTTGTAACTACACAGTACACATCTCACATAAGCATGATCTACCAAAAGAGGTAACAGTAGTGTACAGCTATGCCATGTTACCTGCACGCTCCATGTCAACTTGCTGGGTGGCTCCGGCCTCCATGATGATGCATGTTAGTTGCTGTTGTTGTTGGCCAGGAGCCACCTGGCTCAGGAGCAGCTCCTCAACTCTGATGAGGGGGGGATGGATGGCTACCCCACCACCTGTGGCAAGCTGTTGTCTACGGATATCAGACGCACGCTGCCGGACATGTCTAATTAAATCACTGCAGTGATGGCATACCTGCTCATATGTCCGGTTATGCATGCCTATGTCATTTACCCTACAGACAAGATCTTGCCACAGTGCAGTCCGCTCATGCTGGCCCTGGCTGATTCTTGAGAACAGCAGGTCATAGTGCTGAACCATGGTGGCTGTAATCAGTTCCTCCTCTGCTGGGCTATATGAGGGATTACAATGGTGGGCCATGACCCTGGAAGACAATGAAACAATATGTGTGAGCAAGTCAAGTGGCACACTTAACATTCTAAAGTACAGATATCAAATAAATGCCATATATAGCAACCTATTGGCTGTCAAACGATACACACTTTCAATACCACATATCAGTGCTCAACCCACAACTGCCTGACAGTGCCTGGCACACTCTATATATCAAACCATGTTTTGCACAGCAACAAAGATAAACCAGTATGTAAGACTATACAACAGTACATGGCACACTGTATGTGACACAATGCACCACCTAGCCGCAGGGGGTATATATCAAGCTAATGCATAATGTAACATGTAATCCATTGCAATGATTGGAAAGTCCAGTTACAGTATTACCAGTATACCACACTAGTCATTGATGGCAAACCCCTGCCTAACATATGTGCGCATTCATTAATATAGGTGGCATACTGCTGTACTAGACTATACATGTTGCTTGATACGCACCTATACCCTATAACACACATATGACCGAGACCATGGTACAGGCATACACACACACACATCAGACATACATTCCAGACACAAAGGTATGGCAACCCACATGACCTTTACCTGTGTACCATACAGTACTGTGTGTCAGTAGTTACAAGATCTTATGCCTGAGGTATGTCATCTGTGAGGACTACGGGGAACAAACAAAACAGTGGTTCCAAGGCATGTGGACATACACCATACTGTGCTGTTTAGGCATACAGCTTCAGGTAGTACTACAGTTCATTCAGGGGTTGGATTCACCAGCAGTAACACTCAATAAGCATACATGTACTGCTGTAGCCTACAATGGGACACCCCAGTCTACACCAACAGACTACTTCAGACCATCTGGCATACTGCTTTTTCTGCATAGCAATATAATACACATCTGTTGCTGGGATCACAGCTAGGACACATAATACCATGACAGAAACAGTTCCCCACTTAGCTATCACACATATACAGAACGCTGACACATTCACCAACACATTCACCATCACACTCAGTCAAACTCACATAGCAATTATTGCAACAAGTACATGTGGGTGTGTATCGGTTCATAGGTAGGTTATAGGCTATTTGCCCTAGGACCTATAGATGTCTAGCCATAAGCTACCCTGGCCTTTGACACACAGGTAATTTCATTTCACGTGGCCCTGTCAAGCAGAGCCACAGAGGTGATTCCCAGGGTGTATTTCCTATCTCCCATACAATCATCAGGATTATATATGACGACTGTTAATTAGGAGCTTTTTTTGCTATTGATAGGTGGTTTGTTCCAGAGTATGGGATGTCTCTGAGATAGGGATCTATCCCTCCAGCATGTGCTGCTTATTGAGGTGACAAGGTTTAGGTCCCTAGAGCGTGTAGCTCATAGGAATTGTGATCTGTTTATGTGGAGCATGTTCAACAGCTCTGGGTTTCACATAGCTTTGCATGTTAGGGAGAGGTCACCTCTGGGTAGGTGGTATGCGACACAGTCTAGCTGTGGTTTTGTGAGATGGTCTGCATAAGGCATCTGTTTGAGGCCGGTATTACTCTTTGTGAGGTATGTCTGTGTCCTTTCCAGTTGCTGTAGATGTCTTGTGAGGTACATACCACATGGGGCATTGTACTCTATAATGGGTTTTATGTGTGTGGAGTAGAGGGGAACACTGATCTATATCTCCCTGGATGACACACCTTTTGTGATGATGTGTGCCATGTAGACAGATTACATGACTAGTGTGGCACTGTGACTATCAAAGGGGAGACTACTGTCCACCTGTGTCCCATGGTCTCTTATCACACCTTCGGTGTTAAGTAGACTACCACCTATGTGGTAGTTAAGGGGTACTGAGTTTTTGCAAGGAGGGATGCCAATGCAGTGTCAACATTGAGCTTGAGTCCATGGCTTTGTCAGCAGGCATCTGTTACAGTAAATATGACCCTGTCTCTCTCTCTCTCTCTCTCTCTCTCTCTCTATATATATATATATATATATATATATACACATACATATAAACATCCATTGGTGTACATATAGATATACATATAGGCACACATACAGTCCACCTTTCATGGTGGGAATATCAAGTATGGAAAGGTTGTGAGATATACAGTTATGTCATAATATTGCATAGTGTTGTGCAGAATGCATTGAAGGTGTTCTCAGCCCATGTAGCTTTAGCAGGCCTCACTGGCTGCAACACTGCAAACCTGACGAATCATACCCACAGCGTTTAACCACCACATGTCATATACCAGCACTGTATGCTGTCTGGTTTGCCACACACTACAACCTACATAGAAATATGCACATAACAACCTTCAACAGTATATATATATATATATATATATATATATATATATATAATATATATATCCACCTTTCACAAACAGTTTCAGTATGTCCTTTGCTCTATGCACATGTACAGATGCTAATATATCTGACACAGACAGATCTCTCTGTATGTGTGTGGCTGACACACACAAGGACCGCACTGTTGTAAGCCCATGTACCTCACGGCTGACCTGTTGGGCCTTCCTGCAACATGAACAGGTGTCACATGTGAGCACACAGTAATATTAGAGGGTGTATATATAGCTGCAAATGCTAAATTAGCATACTAGCCTGGTACAGCTGTTGCCATTGCTAAGCTACACGTTAATATGACTATCATGCATTTGTTACTCTGTCACATCCATGTTTACATAACTGTATGTGCTACTCCCCCAAACAGACATTGTACACACTACTGTACAGAACACAGATAACATGGATCAGATGTTTGACATTTAATGCTGAACTACATATGTCACAGTCATATCCCACTGCACACAGCTACACACTGATGTCTCCATGGCAGTTGTTATGCAGGGCATCTGTGCATAGATATGTACTGCTGCCACATATGGATGATTCAAACTATGTAGAGTACTCTTCAAAAACATCTACTACATGCCAGTAAATATATATCTGTTACATACCTTTCCTTTGTATGTGTTTGTAGTAGTCAGTTCCGTGTGTTTTGTACACTTTGTTTTGTTTATATCTTATTTTTTTCAAAATATTTTTTTCAATATATTATTTTTGTCTATATATTTTTTTCAATATATTGTTTTTTTCAGTATATATTTTTTCAATATATTTTCTTTTTTCAATATATATATATTTTCAATATATTTTCTTTTTTTCAATATATATTTTTTCAATATATTTTTCAATATATATATTTTTTTTTATATCTTTTTTGTTTCCTGTTGCTGTGGTCTGTGTCTCTCTGTGTCGCTCTGTAACTCTCTCTCTCTCTCTCTCTCTCTCTCTCTCTCTCCGTACCTGCAATGAAATGATTGCATGTGTGGACAGCTAGTACTGCCTGCTTTTATAGGTATCTGCACATGTGCATGTGATGGCCTCTGTATTAATTGTTGGCCACTGTTTGGCAATTGCATGCAGCCTGCTGTGTGGTACTTGCAGTACTCACTGTCATAGGAATCAAATGCTAATAATTGGTCAGGTAGGCTTAGCCCTTTCAGCTTTCCAAAGTGGGGACCATGCTTGTTTGCAGTAGACACCGTTGTGTAAGTCAGAAGGTTGGTGTACTTCTTGTATCTGATGCTAGGGGTATAGCCAGTGATTTGGATGTTGTACTCAGACCTGAATGTTGCCACTTCCAGTACACAGTTGTCAGTGTAGAATTGTACTCACCCCTACAAATGCTAACACAAGATACATGGGAGTATGTAGTTTCTGTTCTACTTATGCAATTAGCTGCCATACATACATAGTTATTGAGATGGTTTCATCTGGCACATGAACTGTTTGTGAACTGCTATACTGTGGATATTAATGTACTCACTTCTGCACAGTTTGTGTTTTTTTTTTGTTGACATTAGCACAGGATGCTCATGAAAACTGGACAATTCCAGTAGTGAACACGCCTACCTACATCCTTGCTGGACCTTGAACACACAGGTATTTTGTACATTTGGGTGGGGATTGTCCTGCTATGATACTGTGTGGGGGTTGTAAAGTGCTGCTATAACATTATTTACTGCTAAAATGGCTGGTTCTGTTATCACAGTCATGTAATGCAATTCCACAACAACTGCTGGTAAAGTTCCACAGAACAGGTTTTGTGTTATGGCATTCCCATCTTACCTTTACATTCACTCATTCTGATGCATGATATATATATTTCAGCAACAGCCTGCTGTATATCTACTGTGGCTTAGTGGTACTTCATGCAGTCTAGTGTGTCCAAGGACCGGGGTTCGAGACTGACATTGGTGTTTTATTTTGCTGCTGAGAAGAACAAGGCCCCTCACATGCAGAGTGACTAAGGAACTTTTAAGCAGTTGTAAGCGGGTTTGTGAGACACTTAGCAATACTTAGCTAAGTGCACACTCGCACAAACCCACTAACTACTGCTTAAAAGTGCTTACTCCCGCTATCCCCTGCGCTCATTTCTTTGAAAGAAAAGAAAATGGGGAGACAGGAAAGTGGTGAAAAAGGGGCACAAAGAGGGAAAGATAGTAGGGAAAACAGCTCGGGATGTGCAGGAAGGGTGTAGGGAAGGTCCATAGCTGCCCATTTCTTTAACAGCAACAGCTGTGCACATACTAGTAATTTGCAGGGAAATTTGAAACCTTCCACCCCTGAGAGAGGGGTGAGGACAACGAAGTATGTTGTACTGCCAATTACATTTCAGTTTATGTGTCCAGTGGACATGTGTGCAAAATGGGCAGCTATGTATGGGGCGTAATTTTTTTGTGGGAGCAGATTGCCCATTTTTTTTTCAGGTGAGAGTGGAATGTGGGGTAGGGGAAGTAGGTATATTTTGGGAGGTTGGTTGGGGAGGTAAACAGACAAGACAAACAAGATGCATACAGGGGCAGAATATGACACATGGGGTGGGCGAACACCATTGACAGGGAAGGATGTTTGGAAATCACAAGCACATGAGCCCACAGATGGCAACAGTGGAACTGAGATCCCCACCCATGGGCAGTCACCACTGCACCTTCACAGCCCGCAGGGTGGCTGTGCTGGGGGCTGCGTAGGAGGGGCAGGCTCACCCATAAGTCACACAACTCTTGCCTCGAGCTGGCATAGAGGATCAGCAACTGAACGCTCAATCTTCCTACGCACCACAGCCCAGACCGTTCAGATGGTGATAGGTGGCCCTCCCCCAGCCATGCTTGCACGGGGGTATGAGCCCCATCCCCTGCAGTACTTCCACCTGAAGGTGGCACAGGTCCAATGGAGGATGAGGTCCCATGCTGGGCACTGGACCTGCTGGTGCCAGGTGCCATCGCCAGCTGAGGTGGGACAGGTGGGTCCGCTGGGACCAGCCTTCCCATACGTTCTATGTTTAGGAGGATTTAATGACAATATGGGTTAGTAATAGCCAACAGCATTCCAATTTAGTTGTAACAGCATACAGTAGTATTCCCATTAACTCAACACACCAGAGTTCCAAAAGTTGAACAGCAAGCATAGCACATGCATATATAGAACAACAGCGGACATTCCAACAGCATGCAGGATTGATTGGTGGCAACAGGCCACCAAGATTGTGGTATGTGAACAGGGCACATGCATCAAAGTAAATGCAGATATTTATAAACCAATAGGACATGTGTCCCAACAAATGTTATGAGATTAGACATAGCCATTGAGGTGTGGAATTGCATTGTTTCTGCACATACAGTAGAGTGTAAAAAAATACCGCCATTAACAACTTATATATACTTATAGTTTACACTACATTCCTACTGACTGCAGTTATATATCCCCTACATGTATTATTACACTAGACAATGTCCATTAAATTATGAAATGGCTTTTGCTAGTTCTTGATATACCTGACCTGTATCTGACATACAAGCTGTCCTGGATGCAGATGTTACTGCTATATATTTATATATTTCATTTATATTTATATATCTACATAACTGGATGTGTTCAGGTGACATTATCAGGTTTATGTTAACAGTCCCCTACATTTCTAGCAGCACACTGACATTTCTGGGGAACACAATAACAAGCTACTCATGTGCCAGATTAACCTGTACGTGCTGGCCATGAACCAACAGTTGAGGACTGTATATATGCTTAACAGCTACTGGCACTCCCTTCATCCACTCTATATGGGCCTACCCATGTGTGGGTTGACTGCACTTAATACAACAATACTATTTCTATAATGCAAGGGTACAACAACATATCAAAGAAAGTGACACGGACACACTCCAGGAATTATACCTTTATTAATTACATTACACACTTTTCTAGTGGCTCTCTCATTTATTTGATATATCAGTGCATGCAGAGGTGTTTTATTCAAGACATATTATACCTTTATTAATGGGTTACAACACATTTTCACTCTGTCTCACTTATTTTATATAACAGTACATGCAGACAAGTTATTCAGCACTTATTATACCTTTATTAATGGATTACAACACTCTTTTTCAGGCTCTCTCACTTCTTTTACATGACAACACATGTAGAATAATTACTAACCTGCCTGGTGGTGCAGCCTTAGCAGCCTATATGCATAGGCTTGCTGATTCACAGCACAGGCACCTGCAGCTGTGAAGTAAATGAAGGGATATTGAGACATACCTATCCATAATATAGACTACAATAGCAATTATTACATACTTCATTCCATGGCTACATACTCAGTAGTGGGGCATTTTCCATTTCACGGGCCTCCTGTATCCACTGGTTCAGTTGGTCCTCCTTGTGTCTCTTCAGGTCTGAGTAGTGGTGTCTGACCTGCTCACCACTCCAAGGGATGCCTGTGGCACTGGTGAGATCATGTGCTAGATGGTTCCAGGCTTCTGCTTTGTACTCAGTGCCCTGAAACTGGCCCTGCAGGAGTCTTGCATCATGATGATGGACAAGGAGCCAAACCATTACATTTGACTCCTCAATGCCCCACCGTTGCGCTCGAAAACGAGAGCCCTCTTCAACACCAGCCATACTGTCTGGAGATGGGAGCTTCAACCAGTTATGGCAATTATTCCCGCCTATGGAGCTTAAATATTTGTAATTGGCCAGTTTTGAAAAATCTCAGCTAAAAGCAAACCTGCTTAGCAATGGGTAAACTTCCATTGATATATATGAGTGTGTTGGAAATGCATCCATATATAAAGCTGTCATGGCTTAGTGGTTTAGTACTGTGATTATGGTGCACAGTATCCTGGGTTCAAGGCCTGTCATTGCTTACTACCGGCTAGGAGGTGTGGCTGTGTTTAGCCGACTTTGCTCAGCATTGCTCTACGCTGCCCGTTGTGCTAGTTCTTGCGGTGCGCAGCTCCACACGAACATGTTTTGTTTGTGCTAGTTGGCGCGATGCACAGCTCCGCGCAAAGCTATTGCACTAGTTAAAGCAGTGCTAAGCTATGAGCAATTATACTTAACTGTGCTTAATACTAGTAAACTTTGCTTAGCAGTGCTTCACATTGTTTAAGATACGTTACTTATGCATTTATCAGTATGCATGACCATTCCACCTTCTTATATATATATAAAATATCATTCACTACCACACAGGCCATTTCAATGCATTTTACTAAAATTTAAAAGATAAATGTGAGGAATTCTTTTTATGCACACATTTCCTACAGAAAATAGGAAGGGGAGTGGCGGGCCTCGTACCGGGAATGCCTCCCCTTTGTGCAAAGGCTCTACCACTATGCTATTGCTATTTGGCTTAATTTGCATATAAGTAGTGTATTATCCTCTTCGATGTCTACACTGTTAACTGTAGCTAAGCAATGGGCAAACCCATGCATACACGCGCAAATACGGGCAGCTATATCGGGAATAATAAAAAAAGAAGGAAAGCTTTACATTTTAAACTTGTACAGGGATTTAGAATATGGGGGAGTGTAGTGTTGGGTATGTAGAGATTTGAGCGGACTCGCTCATTTCAGTTGACATTTGCATTTTAGGCACTTGCAGGGGCATGGATATTTGGACTGCTCGGCAGTCTGACATGTCCCCTGCACATGTGCACACTCCGTGTTAGCCTTAAAGTTGAGTCAGCGTGCCCTCATGAATATGCATTACACGCTGACATCATACTCTTAGACTGCAGTTTCTATGTAAGACTTAGTTAGTCTTACATGGAGGATTAGTGAATTCCGGCCTCTGTCTTCAATGTTGTATAATATCAGGGTAAAGACAGTCTTCAGATGGGGCTGCAATTCTGAATGCTTATTTCACTCCAAACACTGTATGACTCTGGAGACTGCATAATGGGTGTAGGATATTTGCGGACACAGCTCCACAGATAGGTACACGTGTGCACTCCTGTAAAAACTCAAATGTGTTAATGAAGTTTCTTCTGATGCATTTTAAGGACAGTGTACTTAAAGCATATTCTGGGAACTGTGTTTCAGATGGCTAGGACATGGTAAGATTTATAAAGCTCATCATTTACTGTATTCTGCATTCACTAAAAGGGAAAGGGCAATTGTTTGCAAGTGAAGGAATCCTAATATGTGCATCTAAAGCGATATTTCTTTCTGGGCTAAATTGCATTGCAATGTACACCATACATAAAGAATACCTGGTGATTGTAAAGACAAAGTCCCTTCCTAATAGCTTTGACAGGCAGCCAGGAATTTGAAAATAATTATCAAAAGCAGTATCAGATGGTCCTAAATGCTCTAACACAGGTCCTTGACACTACTGGGACCAGTTGTGAATACCACTATAATGCATCTTCACTGGTTTAACAGTGTTTCTAATTGCTCTGAATGCACACCATAAATAGCCAGTAGTTATGTGTATGGAATCAGATGCCCTTAAAACATGATGGGTCAGATTCATGAATGCATACACTAAGTGTGCACCAAGTGTACACAGTTCTGAGTGAACAGACAACACATGCATAACTCCCACCTTCTTTGTCCTAATTTTATTTTCCCTACTAATTTTCTTGCAGCCTTAAATACTGAAGGGGATTCATAAAAATTACCACAAAGTGTAGACAACATCTACACTTAGTATAATATTTCTGAGTGAATAGACAGCACAAAAATGTGTTAGGGATATGCTTGCATACAAATTGTGTACACTTAGTGTAGGTGTTCATGAATATTGTCCTACTATATATATATATATATATATATATATATATATATATATATATATATATAATGTATTGTTTTTCTTTATCATTTTCTAACCAAAGCAGAACACTGATCAGGTGGACCATTTTCAAGCTAAGCCCATGAAAGCAGGTATAAAGTAAAAACAGACAAAAAAGAAGAAATTATTACAGTGCAGAAGAAGAGTACAACTACAATAAGAACCATGCAAAAATATTGCAAAACATTGTAGAATTCAATATAGCATAGTTGAATTCTATCTAATACAATATCCAATGTGCAAATATATATATATATATATATATATATATATATATATATATATATATATTTATATTGTAGTAGAAGTCTGTCTAACAAAATAGGAATCTCTCTAATTTAAAGGTATATACAATTCAATTTATTTATTTACATTTGTTAACTGGGTAGTGTCCGACTGGGTTGAAAAAATATGTTTTCAGCAGAGACCCGGGGAGAAAACTCCACAACAAAAAGAACATTATTAAGGTACAAGCAGTAAGCTTAGTTTAAGTACCACATTGCTAACAATATGTAAATGAGCTTAACAAAATATTATAGCAACAACAGAAATACAATATAAACATGCATGTTTCAGACATACAGGAATACTTTTTTTTTTACAATATATATGGGGTACATAAGTCATGTAGCTTTACAAGGTGAGTCACTTCTGAAAGACCAAAATTGGTCATGTAGTTTTACAAGTTAGGTCATCTGAAGGAACAAAGATTAATAAAGAAATGCTAGATAGTGGCTAGCCCTATGGGGGATGAGCACTATTTGGGCTATTATGTGTGAGATGAGTGGGAAAAAAATAGGAAGGGTATTAGTTCGGAGCAATACAGGCGCATAGCTAATTATCATTTACATGGTCTTTCAGGGTAGTTTTAAATTTGGACAGGTTGGGGTTTTTAGTTATCTGTTGAGGAAGGGTGTTCCATTCTTTGGCTATTTTATGGGAGTAGAGGGAGTCTCTGTGATAGTTGTGACACTGGGTTACTTTTAGCATTAGTTTTTTGGATGACCTGAGGAGTCCACAGTTTTTGTTTGGCTGGACTAAGTTTGATAGAACTGGGCAGTTAGTAGGACTGAATATGATTTTATGGGCAAGTGAAAGTTGTTTTAGTAATAATAGGTTGGAAAGTTCTAGCGAGAAGAGCTGTCGGAGAGTAGTGCAGTAGTGTGTTCTATTGGGTTGGTTGGTGACAAACTTAGCTATTCTGTTATATCAGGAGTCCAGTTTATTTAGGTCAGATTTTGATAGGTTAGTAAAGACCTCAGAGCAGTATAGGAGAGTGGATAGCAAGTGGGATCCTGAAGTGGCCAGTCTCGATTGTTGTGTAAGGTAAGATTTAACCCTGTATAGAGCACCTAGTTTAGAGTGGATTTTTTGATGTCAGATAGATGTGTTTATCAAATTTTAGTGAGTCATCTATGGTTACCCCTAGCAGCTTGGTCTGCTTTGTGGGTTCAATTTTTGTACTGTTGTTACATAGCATGGAGAGGGATTGGGTACTGGGTTTGGAAGATTTATTAGAGAAAATTATGAGCTTGGTGTTATTTTGATTTAGGATGAGTTGGTGGCTGGTGAGGTACTTTTCAATGTCTTGGAATGATGACTGCATTTTGTGTTGGAGTTCTTGTGCGGTGTGGGCTGAGCAGATAAGGGAGGAGTCATCTGCATATTGGATGACGGTAGCATGTTGGGTGGCAGTATACAGGTTGTTGGTAAATATTATGAAGAGGAGGGGTCCAAGTATGGAGCCTTTTGGTACCCCTGTGGTGACTGTTAATAGTGGGGAGAGGCTGTTTCCCCATTTAGTGGCCTGTCGGTTAGATAGATAACTGTGAAACCATGTTAGGGGTGTGGTATTGAGATTGTAAGTGTCAAATTTGTTGAAGAGCAGCTGATGGGACACTATATCAAAAGCTTTTGACATATCTAAGAAAATGACTGAGACTAGTTGTCCTTCATTTCTGATGTGTCAAATGATCTCTGTAAAGGTTATGAGGGCTGAGTTAGTACTGTGTTTAGGCCTGAAGCCATGCTGGGTGCTGGAGAGTAGGTTGCTGGTAGTGAGGTGATTTATGAGTTGCTGATGGATACATTTCTCTAGAATTTTGGCAAGGGGGGATAGAATGGCGATGGGACGGTAGTTAGTTATGGCTCTAGATGGGCCACCCTTTTGAAGTGGTATGATATGAGAGATTTTCCATAATTTAGGAATGTACTGCTTGGAGATAGAATGGTTTATTAGTAATGATATGGGGTAGGCGATGGATGGGGCAGCTAGCTTTACATTTGGAAGTTGGCCGGCAGCTAAGCAGCAGGGTTTAATTTACATAGGAGTTTTTTATGTAGGAAGTTGGAATGGGACTAAAGGAGAAGGAGTTTACGTCATTAGAGGTAGGGGAGGGGAGAGTGAGTGGTGGGACTGTTTTGTTGTCTAGGAGACAAGTGATAGAGTTGATGAAGTGGGAATTGAATTGTGAGGCTAAGGGCAAAGAGGAGTTAGTAGTGAGGGGAGCAGGGGTAGGTGTTTTACCGGAGTTAAGGAGGTAGTTGATATTCTGCCAGCATTTTTGTGGATTGTGCTTTTATTTTTGTTGGCAGGTGAGGAAATAGGTTCGCTTATCCTTGATGATGTTTTTCTTAGCATGGTATCTAAGTTGTTTGCAATGGCTGAGAGCGTTGCTATTTTTGGTCATATGATATAGTGACCATGCCTTATCTTTTTGTTTCATTAGTTGTTTTGTTTCTTTAGAAAGCCATGGTAGATGTTTGCTTTTTTGGTGAATTTTTCTGAGGGGAGCAAGATTATTTAATATTTCAAGGAATTTGCTATTGAAGTATTCTACAGCTAGGTCTAGTTGCAGGATTTTTAATGGGGACCAATTGCAGTTTTCTAGTAGTAAACTGAAGGTGTCAGAGGAGAAATATTTTTTGCTATGGGTGCATTTGTACGAGATGCTCATTTGGATATGTGTTTTCTTGCTAACTAGAATGTAGGGGCATGGTCACTTAAAGTGACTGGTAGACAGCCTGCCTGGTACCTGTGGTTTGGTTTGTTGGTTAAAATCCAGTCCAGAAGTGATTTTTTATTGGAGTGCTTGTCGATGCGGGTGGGGTAGTTAATAATTTGGGTGAAGTTGTATAAGTTTATAAATGAGGTAGGGGAGTCAGAGGAACAGGAGAACCAGCCTAGGTACCAGCCTAGGTTGAAATCGCCTAGAATGATGGTTTCTTGGGATAGAGAAAAAGATGACCAGGATAGCAGGGATTCTGTGTTGTGCAGGTTGTTGCCTGGTGGTATGTAGATGGCTATGATGTTAAGTATGATGTTAATGGATTTGTGAGGATTAATTTGGAGTTCAGCATGAGAGATGTCTGGTGGGGAACTGTTTAGTTTTTCTAGATTAAGTGATTCTTTAAACATAATTGCTACACCCCCGCCATGTTTGTTTACCCTGTCCTGTCTTATAATATTGTAAGGAATTGAAGTAATTTCAGAATCTTTGATGTGGGGCTTTAACCATGTTTCAGTTATGAATGCAATGTCTGGGGAGTAGGAGGCAAGGGTGGCATGGAATTCAGGTAATTTGTTTGCAAGGCTTCTGAGATTAAAGCATGTAGTGAGAAGGTCAGTTACTGGTAATAGGTAAAGATGTATAGTAAGGTAAGTATAGGTATTGTAAATAAATGTAGGCTGTAGTGGCAGGATGATAAGGTGGATGGTGGAGGACAGGTAGAACTGTGAGTAAAGTACAATAGAGGGAAGAAAGCTCTGTGACTGTAAGAAAGTGGGGGAGAGTAAGAAGAAGAAATAGTTTGGAAGAGGACAGAGGAGAAAAGAGAGAGACAGGGTAAATCTAGCATGTGTGTATGATGTAAATGTAAGGTGGAGGACAGAATGAGTAGAATAGAATAATGGAGTTAAATAATGCCTTCTTGCAAAAAACATTCGCAAGCCGCTCTTCTCTGTAAAACTTTCTCGAGCTGATGTCTAAAACTGGGAATGGAAGTGATTGCTCTCAGACATGCATAGACTGATTCCCATGCCCAAGGTGCCATTGCTGAAACACTGTGATTAGTGGAATTTTGTGAATACTGTATGCAGAGGATGTAGTTCTTTGACAGAGCCAGCTATAGAAGTAAATGAAGGAGTCTTAGTATATGGATTATGCAGATAAGGAAGAGTGTGCATCTTTCACTTAATGGAAGCCATTTTAGGACTGAACAGTGGTGCTCTCTTTGTGGGGTGGGGGGGTAATGTGCTAAATCTACAGATATGATTGGATAGCGTTTGCAATACTCCTCTGTGATGTAACTAAAGTGGAATAATGTGCAGTGTATTTGGCTTTACTGTTAATGACTGCATGTGCATATGTGCATGAATGCACATTGGTGAGCATGTGATCATGTCATTGTGCCATTACAGTGGGCAGTAGACAGATGCATTCACACAGCTCTGTCTCTATAAATTATTTAGTAGTGCTGAACATTAAGCTCTGTTTTGGTAATTACACAACAGTCTGCAGTTCCTACATCACAGTAGGTTTTCTGCTCCTTGTTGTTTCCATTAAAACATTAATTCTCAGAACCTCTGCAGATCTTATCATACTGAGATTCCCAGACCTTCTAAGCTGTTATACACATCTGAGCAGAAAGATAGTCACCAAGATGACAGTCGTTTATCATAGGTTTTTTCACAAACTTTGTAAACAGAGTAAGAGTACGAATACTGGACATGTCCTATGCAGACCACCTCAAGGCCCTATTCCCTGTATTCTGCCTCCTACAGGCTGTTGAGGGAAGATCTATGCCTGGCATGCGAGGCTTTGTCAAACCCTACTCTCATGGAACCCCTATATATCCAGAAAACAAACAGAACCAGAATTATCCATTCTAAAATCTTAAAACCTTGCCTGTGATATAAATAGGACCTACTGAAGAGACATGTATGTAGCCCAGAGACTACCCCTTCTGTAGAACAGGCTGTCCATCCTTGTGAAGCAGAGCTCCTCCCTAACCCAATTCAAATGTAACTTGGGCAGTTGGATGAAGAACAGGAAAGTCATCCTTAGTTTGACACCTATGTCTTTAATGGACTCAGACAGCCTGTAAATAGCTCATCTCCTAGGACCCTGTTTGCAAATGTTTCACCTCCCAAGCCCCTGCTTACACTTATCAAGAGTACCAGTACTTGTCAGAGCTTTGAGATACATGGCTAGGCTTAAAAAGACCCTTGTGGTTATTAGCCTAGTAAACACCTATGAACCTGTTGTCTAGGTTCTTTCCTTCAGAATGGAAATAGTTACAAAAAGAGATTGAGTTGTTTTGCATTGACTATATTGGTTCATCTGTTCACATTGATTCATAACGGTTGTCCTACAGTTTTTGATGCCAAGATATTGTAGCCTTGATAACACTTTTAGTGGATTACTTTTTCAATGATTTGTTTTTATGTGATTTTTTTAACTGACAAAGCTGAAATCTATATTTTTCCTCTGCAATATTGTGCCATACTTCATTACTGCCCTGACTGTATAACTTGTATAAATCAAAGATATTTTCCCAATTAGTGTAAATGTCAGTGCGACTATGCAAGGCTGCCAACACATTCTAGGCTTGATACTGTATGGCATGCTTCTTAATATGATTTGAACAATCTTTATCTGTAGAAATTATTTTCTGATGCATTAATATGCTCTTGATGTGTGCCGCTATCTAGGAATTGCTGATGGAACCATGTCACTGGTTTCACCGTTGTCATTCAGATGATGATTTGGATGATATTTGTTCTTGCAAGTTAAAGCTGATTGTATTAATATATGCCAACTGGGTGATCGGAATCAGGAAGCCTTTCTCATTCTGAAGTGCTATTTGAATTATGCATACTTGCCTGTCTGACATGTAATTTCTTTGAGTCTCCAAGTGATATAATATAGTAGATTTTCATAAGATTATGCCAAACAGGAGCACACTTGACTTCCAGTCAAACTGATCATTCAGTCTGACATCTAAATAACACTACTCATGCACATATGAAACCTGAATATTCACTTCAGTTTTCCTGCAACATGGATAACTGCTACTTTAGAGTGGAACAAAAGAAGACAGACACATATTATACTGGTCATAGTTAATGGTATATTGGTCCATTTTTACATTCAGCTTAGTGTATCTTCTCAGGTTTTTTGATACTCTAATGTAATATTAATTTATAACTTCTTACACATTTAGGTGGTCACAGTAATACACTAATATACTACTGTGTTCAGCTAATATAAAACTGATCTCACTGTTATGGTCAGCTTTATATGACAACACTGATGTTCTGTCATAAATGCATTGCTGCAATAACTCTATTTCTGTCTTTGCAATTGTTTAGCCACCTCAGTCCTAGTTATGCTTAAAATGTGTTCTTGGATCAATGCAGTTACCTTATAAAGAAATGTAAAAATAAGTAAATACACACACACACACACACACACACACACACACACACACACACACACACACACACACGCACACACACGCACACGCACACAAGCACACACAAGCACCCTGTCACCTACATATTCATATTCTCACAAACTCATTCGAAGAGCATCATTAGAATTTGCAAGTTATTTTGAAGGTGAGACTCAAGATCTGAAAACAATCAATTTATGCAAATGAAGAAGTAGGGAGACTTGCATAATACAGCTCTACATTTCCAGGGCACCCCTTTACTCTCTCAGGGGCAAACAGGTTCCTTGACAGAGATAGTCTGTATTTCTTTTTGACTAAAGGCTTCTTTTATCCCTTCAGATACCACACTGTTACAGCTTGATTTGCTGAACTAATGCATATGTTAATACCAGTTTTGGACGATCTAGCAGCAAAGTAACAAAGGACCGTAAGTGCAGCTACTTAACAGTATTACACCTGCATAGTGGTATAATGTGTGCCTAATGAATATGATTAAGAAAATCTTGCATGCTACAGGCACAAAGATATAATTGTGCAATGGAAGAATAACATTCTCAGTTTTTACAGAACTGACTTAGCTTAGAAGATTTTTATCTATGTTACAAAATATGAGGGAGATGATGTTGGAAAAGTGGATTACAAAAGTGATTGTTATAGCGTAGCAGAGGTGCACATTGATAAATATCATACTGCTATGCCAAAAGTAAACATGGAAAATAAGATAGTTTTATGACCACAAATCCTGCATGCAGCAAATAGTGGCCAGAACAGACGTAAAAATACCATTTAGTGAAGAAAACATTGTGCCACATTGTTCTTGACCCTCTGAAAAAGCATAACAAGCTTTGTCCCAGTCCCCTTCAGTAAGACATGTGAAACCAAAATGACATTTGACAACCTTTATTAACTTCCAACATAACTTTATTGCATCATTTCAAATGTTAATTATAAAATAAATAACCTTTTAACCACAACATGCTAAAACAATGAGTGAGAAGGTCACTGACAAACCAATCAGTAAAAGCAAAATGAAAAGTCCAGCAAAGCTAGAACTTCCACTGAGTGACTTCCCAAACATCTTATATCAGAGGCACATGGGATATATGCAAATGATCCTTATTAACATCAGGTGTTTCAGCTAATTAGCGAGTCTGAATGCCCATGACTTGTTTTGTCACTTTAATGGACAATTTCAGGCCAAAAAAGCCAAACACCACTACCTGTGGATATGTATATTTTGGCCTTGTTATGACCTCGTCAGCACAGCACAAGCAGAGTGTTTGACTAAGCATTAGAAAAACAGGGTTGTTATAACCAGCTGATGTCCATTATCATTAGATTCACTGCAAAAATATCCCAAACATCAAACAACATGTAAAATCTTTGTAACCATACATCAGTGCAGTGTAATCCCAAAACAAAGGGGGGTGGCAGGCAGCAAGATCACTCCTAAATATGATTCTTCTTTCTGGTTACACTCTCATAAAACATAGAAGTCCTGCCCTACATCTACATCACTTCCTCTAAACTTCCACCTAATAAATTAGCTCTTTCCTTCTCTGTGACTAATCAAACCTCCCTTTATTTCTTAACCTTAGCCTTCATCCCCAACAACCCCCCCACCCCCATTTAAGTCCCTTTAACCCCTAAACTAAAGATGTCCCTGGACAAATTGGTTTGTTCCCAAACCTCATTTAGCAGTATTTTAATTGCCGCCATGCATTGCTTAGACTATAGAATCACTTCACTGAAAATTAATTTAATCAAAACTGAAGACATTTCTCCAGATGTTTTATTCAGTTTAGTGTAAAGGACAAACTTCTTAACTCATATAGTTAATAATGAATAAAAATGGTCATTTAGATGAACGTTTCAATAAACTGCCCTGCACCCTTGTCAGCAGTAAGGTCAGTATAAATGCGGGAATTTTTGTATTCATCTGTCTATGATGACGTAATAAGAAACTAAATCAGCAGTTGTAAATATTGACTTGCATTTGTGATAAGATTGCAGTCTCTTGAGCTTTTCATATTATTACTCATAATTCATTATTAACAAAGGGCTGCATGGGGTGCATTCTTTTGTAAACTTCAGTCCTTCCCCCTAACTACATTGCCACAGTCCATTATAAAAGCAATTCAGAATTTTGCATTAACAAATACTTGCTTTCTTCTCTAGTGATGTTAATGATTGGAATGTTATGCCTTATTTTAAAGTACAGAAGTCTTTATGCAGTGATTAAAGCATGCAAAAGAAAATACTTCATCTCAGGCACAATTCAGCGAAAACATTTTGTGGCTCAGGCCAACAAAGTCTCATTCTATCCCAATAGCAGCTATATGATATTGTCTTCTATTTCATACTAATCTAGTTCTAGCAACACTATGATAATTATGCAATAACTTCAAAAACAGAAAATAGTACAGCTGAAGTCAAATCGGCATTATAGTGCAATGGCCTGGATGGCCAAAGTATCTGTAGAAGAATATGTTAAATTGTCATCTACCTTTAGTTACTCATTCTGACATTAATGTGCATAAAGATCAGCCACTTATGATTAGGGTAAATATCTGTAGGAAGTCAGCAGTTAGAAATATCTGCTGTTTTAATTAATGATACAGATCATAGTCTGAGATGCAGAACCAGAACCTTGAAGAGTTCAGGCTAGGGTTTGTTGTCAGTGAAGTTCATTGCCATTTTAAAGTATTACTGCAGTAACAGTATGTTAGAATTCTGTTAAGCAAAGCAAAGACTCAGTCTGGAAGGAAAGTTTCATGCTCTGACATCACATTTTAGTGTTTTTTACATTAAGAAAAATAGAGAGAAGGACTATCTTATGGGATATGGACCAGGAAGTATGGAACAGGAATCCCTGTATATACAGAATGGAGTTTCTATTGGCAGGGAGTTAAGAGCATATTTTAGAAACTATTCCAGAGATTTAAAAAAATTTCTTGGCACTTCATATGTAATACGGGAAGTACAATATGGTGAGACGTATAACACGGTCAAAGTAAACATTAAAGGTTTATTCATCATCATTCCTCCCAATGAGGGTTTAGTGTGATTTAGGGAAGCCTTGATGTGTTCAAACCTTGTAAAAGAACTTGAGATACAGGTGTTTTTTCATACCTCTCAACTGTTCAGATTTTCACAGAATGTCCAGATTTTTGCTTCATATTTTAAGTCTGTTCCTCATAAAACTTTTGTGTTTTTGGCAAATCACTAAGGATAGAAGTCACTTAATAATGACATACATTTGAGTGTCACGCTTAATAAAATTCAAAAAATTTATGCTAACACAAGAAATGTTATTCTAACAACTTGCTAAGGTTACCTGAGAAATATTTAAAATGTGTCCATATTTTCCATCTTTTATCCCCCATTATTTTAGGCTTTATTCAGATTTCTTGCAATAAGAGGTTGAGAGTTATATTT
>NC_056737.1:564443174-564473174 GCF_019279795.1 Protopterus annectens | reverse complement strand
GGATTTTTGTTTAGCAATAGTCAATAACAAAAACATCAGGCAATGGTTATTCCTGCTTCAGCACCTGATAACATAAAATCTTTTCTTATGGCAACATACAAAAATAAAATGTAAATATATAAAGCAGTCCTCTACTAAATTAAGCAAGATACACTTTCAATATATTTAAAAACTAGTCAATGCAGTTAGACAGAGCAGTGAAATGCAACATGTGAAATAGCCCTTCTGGCTCTATAACAGTAAACAAGGGAAACAAAACATATCTAGGTGCATATGTGACAGCAGTTCATTAGTTCATTAAGCAGAATTATCTAAAGGCATCCTGCAGTGTTAAAAATAACAGAAACATATAGTATAAGCTGTTGTACTAAAGAATTATGAATTAAACCACAATGTACAGCATACCTTGAATGCAAAAACTTACAGTAGGATGATTACACACCAAGGGAGACAAACAGCTGCTGTTGGATTTGAAACAAAAAAAACAAATGGCACCCTGGGTTTAAATTACCTCAGGCTATCCAATACAGAACAAGAGCTGGAGGAGGGAGGGGTAAAGACTACAGGGAAGGAGAAGGCTAGCCAATGGTTAAATGAACTCTGCAGACACTCACTGTGAAGTGCAAATGGAATAGAAACCACTCGTTGAACCTTAAGAAAAGGTATGCTACTTTGCACAGTCACTCTACTTTATACTATAAAATCAAGGCAAGTGTAGACATTATCCAATTTTACCCTGACATTCTTAAAAGGATATAGAATTAAAGCTGGGGTTAGTTACAGATGAAACAAGAGAGGAAATGAAATGCTATTTTATAGATTTGAGTATTTCTCAAATGAAATTGACTACCTGTCTTGACATTACATTACACATAAGCAACATTTTCGCTGTTCATCTATCCGTACTATTGACATTAGTCCACACCCCCTGTGTTTGTCAGAGAAACAGCATTCGACAAAATGCAGGGGACCCATATTAATATACAAATATATATATATATATATATATATATATATATATATATATAAACACACACACAAATATTATATACATAAATATATGTAAATGTATATATATATATATATATATATATATATATATATATATATATATATGTATACAGAGAGAGAGAGAGAGAAAGATTGTTTCAATACTTTAGATAAAAGTAAAGTGAAACTTTTTTTTAAGAATTAGAAGGGCATGTAACAATTAGGAGAATTAAAAAAAATAAAGCAGAGACCATGATAAAATTTGAAGAATGACGAAATGACTTATTACACATAAATGAAGAAGCATATTTTGAAGTATGCCACCGGCATAGAAAGAAATTGTCTTTGAATGAGTATGATGGGTAAGATTAAAGTCTTTGAATGTATATCAAAAGTAAGAAGATTTTATACTCTGTAACAGAATATAGTAAATTAAAATGGAATATGTGTTATTAAGAAGATACTAAATAATATTAAAAGATAATGAACAACTGTGCAGATAGGATCTCAAATTGTCTATCACCTATAAAAGTGGTATAATATTCAAGATATGCTAGTAACTTCCAGTTTATAGCCTGCTACAGACCACCCTCCCAAACCCAGGAACCCCACTCGGCCTTCCTGAGAACACTGGAAAATATGAAGGTCTCTCCAAACACCATTATATTGGGCGACTTCAACTACCCAAACATAGACTGGGAGCATTACTCTAGCTCAAACATCCTAGCCCAAAGGTTCCTAGAATTTATAAACTCAAATGCTATGGAACAACTTGTTACCACTCCCACAAGAGGGGAAAACATACTGGACATGATCATCACCAACATGGGGACTCTATGCTCCAGACCAGAAGTGTATCCCTCACTGGTAAGATCAGACCATAAACTAATCTCACTGGATATTCACATCCCGACCCCACCCCCTGCCCAGAAAACCACAGTGAAAAACTTCTCTAAAGCAAATTTCACACTCCTCAAAACTGAGGTGGAATCCTTCAAAGCACCCGGGCCTGTGGAAAATATGGCCCAGACCGCAGAATCCTTTATAAACGCATTCTATGAACACCTTCAGGAATGCATGGATCATGCAATCCCAAATAAAACCAAGACACAATCCTCCAAAGGCAGACGTCCTGTCTGGTGGACCCCAGCCATAAACAAACTACACAATAGAAGGAGGAAGCTACTAAATGATAGAGCAAAATCCCAAAAAGGGAAGGCATCACTGATCAGTATTAGCAAAAAACTACGAGCACACATAAAATTGTCTAAGGCCAGCTTCGAGAGAAAAATTGCACAGGACACTAAGGATAATCACAAGGCTTTCTTTAGTTATGTTAGGAACCTGGGTGGTAATTCCCAGATATGCTCAGAATTAGTCCAAAATGACAAAAAATACACCGAACCCACAGATATTGCCAACATCCTAGCTGACAGGTTCAGCGCAAACCCCCCCCCTCCCCACCAAAAGGGCAAATATCTATCCCAGCAGAGTGCTGCCCCCCTGACATCTCAGATACTCAGGTAAGAGCCGCCCTCTCCAAAGCAAAAAACACAGCATCAATGGGACCAGATGGTGTCCCGGGCTGCATCCTACATGAACTCCAAGAAGAGCTAAACCCAAACATAAAACTACTGCTCAATCTCAGCCTTACTACAGGATATGTGCCCAAAGAGTGGCGTACAGCAACAGTGGTCCCTCTCCATAAAGGTGGTGCCTCAACAGATCCTGGAAACTATCGCCCCATAAGCCTGACTAGCTTGGTCTGCAAAGCTATGGAAAGGATCATTATGGACCTCATAGATAAAGATATTGGGGACCTACAAACACTGGATCCTACCCAGTTCGGCTTTGTTAAGGGCAGATCCTGCCTCTTAAACCTGGTTGATTTCTTTGAAACAGTCACCAAGGTTATTGACAAGGGGAAGGTGGTCCACACAGCCTACCTGGACCTCGCAAAAGCCTTCGATACAATACCCCACTCGGGCATTATAGATAAGCTCACCAGCTTAAATAAAACCCCTATGTCAAGACTTGGATCACAAACTGGCTCTATCAGAGAACCCACATGGTTAGAATTGCTGGAGCCATGTCAGACTCCAAACCAGTTACAAGTGGTGTCCCACAAGGCTCAGTCCTGGGACCTCTCTTGTTCGGTATATATTTCTCGGAGGTACAGGCCAACACGGAAGGACTGTGGCTGACCAAGTTCGCAGATGACTGCAAACTGGGCACCATAATCGACTCTCCAGCCGACACAAGCATCCTCCAAAAGGGCCTCATAGAAACAGACAACTGGTGCCAGAGCCATGGCCTCAAGCTAAATGCCAAAAGTGTATAGTCATCCCTTTGGCAAAAACAAAGTGCCCACAAATTACCACATAGGTGGTAATCCATTAAGTACAGAAGAAGTAATTAGGGACCTGGGGACCCAAGTTGATAGCAATCTCTCATTTGACATCCACGTGGCCAAAGTGGTTAGAAAAACATTTTATATAGCCCACCTAATCATGAAGGGATTCACATCTAGATCAGGGGAGGTCATCGTGCCTCTTTACTCATCCCTCATCGGGCCATAATTGAGTACAATGCCCCTTTTGGGATGTACCTTACCAGACACCTGCAGCAACTGGAAAGACCCCAAAAGTACCTCACCAAGAGGATCAAAGGGCTCAAACAGATGCCATATGCTGCCCGGTTAAAGAAACTCCAGCTCTACTCAGTGGCATACCGCCTGTTCAGAGGCGATTTGTGCCTGACGTATAAAGCCATGTCCAACCCGGAATTAATGGGCATGCTGCACCTCAGAAAATCCAAATCCCATCGAGCTACGCTCGAGACTTGAACCTCAGCACTGAAATAAATAGGACATGCTGGAGGGACAGATTCATAACCCAGAGGCTCCCTTCACTCTGGAATAAAATCCCAGTCCAGGTTAGGCAGAGTCCCTCATTGACTCCCTTCAAGAGGAATCTTGATGAGTGGATGGGAGATCGTAGGTTTACCCCGGGTATCACTTCTGTATCACTGTTAGACAGAGGCACAGTATACTAACCTCGAAAAAGGGCATAGCAAAATAAATTTAGAATGGGTGGCGAAAGCCAAATACATTCTGGCTAGGCATATAAATGCCCTAGGGCAGATAGCCTAGTATGAACCTATGAACCTATGAACAGTTATTATAAACGAGTAAAATATCACCAGATAAAATGATGCCACTGAGTATTTTCTCCTGTAGTAGCTGTAATATATGCAAATATGTTACAAGGAAGGTAGAATATGTCATTTTTATAAATGAAACCCTAAAGGTGTGATCTAGATAAGACTCTATTTAGGATGTTTATCTGTGTTGTTTAAGATGTATAGCACAAATAAAAGGAACTTCAGGTAAGATTGCATCCAGTACTAATGATATAAAGAACAGATGTTTTAAAATTCAGTTGAAGAACATGTAATGACACAACTCATTTAGCAATTAGGTGTTATTAGAGTACGTATACAGTTACAAGTTTTACCGGATGTCAGATGCAGTGGTGTAACTGTAAAAGTAATTCTTGTGATAAAATCAGAATATATCTTAAAATCTCACACTTTAAGGCCCTGAGGGTTATATAATGAACAAGAATGGAAGGCATTATTTGACGGCTAGCTTCCTAGCTTGTCCTATATTACAAAATTGCTAATAAGTTTAATTATTTATTCTATTGGAGATGTTTCACTGATTTATCTTTTAAATCTATGGGTATTGTGGTGTTTTTATTGGTTGGTTGCTGCTTTAGAGGATAACCTTGGATGGGCATATGCTCAAGCTGATCAGGAAGAGGAGTAACACACACAACAAAACTAGACAGATTACTAGAACAAAAACTTAGCGACATGTCTACTGTTTGCCAAGTAAAGATTTTCCCAATCTCCAATTCTTGCCTAAAATTCTTTGCTGTTAGGTTAAGACTGCACTCAGCTAATTATTTTTCTGGATGGAATTCAAAAGATTATTTCACATCTCTTCTCGGGATTATAAGATATATAACAGGCTGGTAAGCTGTCCAAGGAAAATAAAATCAAAACAAGTAGAGAAGAAAATAGATGTAGTACAATTGTTTTGATCCTAAGCTGAAAAGGGTCAATGCCAGTACTTGGGCAATTGATTAATCTAGTGTATAAAATATTATGTGCACATAAGGTGAGAGAAGAACTGAACACTGCAAGGGAACAAAACTCAGTCTTTCAGATAAAGAATATTCAGTGAGCAGAGACTGAGCATTCCTATAGATATGCTATGATCTCCCAGAGGCATCAATTTTTTAGCAGTCAATGACTGCATAAATAGAGGAGACACACCATCTCTAGTCTCCTTAACATGAGTTGATCCTGGCTGTTTGCAATGCACAAAGGGGATATTAGGGTCTTGGAAATATTTTTTGGTATTGCTCGAAGTATAAGAATGAAACAGAAAAAATCTGTGATTTGATGTGTCCAGGACAGGTTCCAGTACAGCATACTATTTTCTTATATTCTTTGCAGTATGCCTCTCTAGGAATAAAGCAACAGTTTTCAGTACATTATTACTTGCTGCCAAAAAAGTAATCACTTGTCAGTGAAAAAGCAGAGATTCCCCAACCAATACCAACTTCCTCAAAATTGTCATTATCCTTCCAGCTCTGTAGTTTGTCTATTTTTGTTAATTCAAATGATTTGTTCTCAGTTGGGAACACATCATTATTTTCAATTACAATTTAATTAAAAGTTTTTACAAAGTATTGAACAAATCCATAATAAGCAGGATAATAAAACAATTTTACAGAACTCCTACAAAATATGCAACAACTTCATATACCAGTAAGTAAAATATTTATTGCAGTATCTATAAAAATAAAGTATATGTAGTAGTGAAATGAATTTCAGGGTCTATATTATAACATCGAAGTTTTAAAACTTTGAATGTTATAATATCGAACCCTTTAGAGCAAAATCTGACAATAGCGAAGCCTCGGAACATTGATATTTTACCTAGGGTAAGCTTTTGGTGGTCCATTCCGTGGCTTTGTTATTTACAGCATTATGGTGTGATGGTTACAGACCAGGTTTAGGGAAGTGAGCGAACGGAGGTTACGGACTGGGTTCAGGTAAGTGTGGTGCGATGGTTATGGACCGGGTTAAGGTAAGTGAGCGAACGGACGGGGGTAAGGTGAGTGTGCGGTAGTTAGGGACTTTAGGGTTAGGGCGTGGGTGAGGTGAGTGTGCGGTAGTGACAGACTTTAGGGTTAGGGGCAGGTTAAGTGAGTTAGGATTAGGGCGCGGGTGAGGTGAGTGTGCAATAGTAACAGAATGTAGGGTTAGTGGCGGGTTAAGTGAGTTAGGGTTAGGGCGCGAGTGAGGAGAGTGTGTGAGAGTTACGGACCTTAGGGTTAGGGTTTGGGTTAAGGTAAGTGGATAGATAGTAGTGTATGTACAGTTTAGTATAGGGTTAGATGTAGGATTTTAAGTGCATGTTTGTGGATTGCACTTGTTTTGATGTGCTTGTGTTGTGTGTGTGTGTGTGTGTGTATGTTTCTTGGAACAGCAAATTTTTTCCCTGTGAAAAAATTCGCTGCTCTGAGTGTTCGATGTTATGATTGTTTGACTGAAATGGGTCGATATTATAACATTCGAAATTTTGTGCATTCAATGTTATAATATAGACCCGGATTTCAAACCCTCCCTTAAAAGATAGAATGATTGCCTTTGAGAAAACATAAAGTTCCACACATAAACCTGAGGACTATATTGGATCAATTCCATATTTAATGTGATTATCTTCTGCTCATAACATGTCCACAATCCCTTCTTTGTGTGTAATACCAACTGGTGGTAACTAGTTTAATTTATACCAGCATGTGTGTCTTCCTATGGTTATACCAGTTTGCACTAAAATTTCAGCCGTATGTTCCAACTCTTTTTGTCTGCCAGTAAATCTTATTTATTGGAGACTGAGGGTACTAAGCTGCTGCAGCACACATGACTGTTTAACTCTGTTAGTAGCAAATCCATCGTTAAGCACATCCAAATATGCCATCTCATGTTCATGTCACTTTTTTAACTTCTTTTGTATTATTTTCAGTAAGTATCTCTGCCACTTGTATTAATGCATTGGTCTTCCTGATACCATGGATGCTTAAATGCATTTGTTTCTATTATGCATGAGTGTGTTAATAGCTATATCAAGGAATAGTATAAGAAATGTCCATGTACATTTTGATTAGCAGCACAAGTGTAATGCACTGCTAAAGGGATTTTTGCCTTTGCCTGTGATGAAATTGAATACATGGTACCTTCTAATTGTATGATCCAGCATGGATGGAACAAAGAGAAGCAACTGGATATGGGTCTGGTTTTAATATCATGTTTAACTTGTCTAGTTTTTTGCTCATATTTTCAGTACCTTAGAAGAATGCACTACTTATCTCTCTCCAATCCTGAAAGCCATATTACCAGGTGTATCATTGTCCAATCTTTTCACCTCAATCTGACTAAGTTTACTGATAATGCTGTCTAACCATTTTCTTTAAGAAGTGGAGTATTGAAATGCAGTATCCATTACAGCTGACCCCATCTACTATTGGTATATGTGAATCTGAAATCAGCTCTTTGGCAAAGAGAGTTGCATCTTTTTCTGTCTCTTCAGGTATTCTGCTTTGTTCCTTTAATTTATCCACCATTGTTTGGACAGTTCTAATGCAGTGATAGGTGCTCTGACAAACAGTACATTTGAAGCTCCTGCTCTAGCTCATGGAGTCACATATAGTAAAGGCAGTCTCACAAAGCTCTTTTGTCTTCCCAAATTGCTACTTCATTTCTATCTGTGAAATACACCATGCTAATGCCCACTCTGATGCATTATGCATTTTCCCTGAAAATGCTTTTTACCAATGATTTTACTGAGGCAAAAGTAACATGTTGTTAATACTACATTTATACTTACATACATGTCCTTTACATTTGAGCAAACAGTATCTAAAATCTTAACAGAACATCAATTACTACATCTCGGAGTACATATTATATTTACACATCGAGCTATATCTTTGCTCAGAATCATTGATGCAAACTGCCAAAGAAAATTCAGGTTGTCTGATAATCCAATAAAAGTTAAACTATTTCTCATTAATTTGGTCTTTTTCTCTTTCACAACCATAGTATCTACCCTGCTTATTAAAGTGAACATACTTTCACCTGAGCTTAGATCCTCTGCTGATTTAATTTGTATATGCATTGCTTTGCAAATAACTGACATTGCAAAAGCAAGGGCATGCTCTCATTTTTCCTGGCACAGTAATCTAGATGCAAATCATACCCTCATTTTTTAGAGCTCTCATAGGGGTTATGCTCATCACGTGCATATGAGAGTCTAAAGCTTGAAACTACCAATGAAAAAGGTTGAACAAACTAGCTGAGTTGCAAGTTATGTGGAATGCATTCTGTTTAACATCCATGTCACAAAAGCAAATCTAGAGTAAGTTGTCGAAGGAAAATAAAAATCAAAACAAGTATTGAAGAAAATAGATGTAGTACAGTTGTTTTGATCCTAAGCCGAAGAGGGTCAATGCCAGTACTTGGGCAATTGATTAATCTAGTGTATAAAATATTATGTGCACATAAGGTGAGAGAAGAACTGAACACTGCAAGGGAACAAAACCCAGTCTTTCAGATAAAGAATATTCAGTGGGCAGAGACTGAGCATTGCTATAGATATGCTATGATCTCCCAGAGGCATCAATTTTTTAGCAGTCAATGACTGCATCAATATAGGAGACACACCATCTCTAGTCTCCTTAACATGAGTTGATCCTGGCTGCTTGCAATGCACAAAGGGGATATTACGGTCTTGGAAACATTTTTTGGTCTTGCTCGAAGTATAAGAATGAAACAGAAAAAATCTGTGATTTGATGTGTCCAGGACAGGTTCCAGTACAGCATACTATTTTCTTGTATTCTTTGTGGTATACCTCTCTAGGAATAAAGCAACAGTTTTCAGTAGATTATTACTTGCTGCCAAAAAAGTAATCACTTGTCAGTGAAAAAGCAGAGATTCCCCAACCAATACCAACTTCCTCAAAATTGTCATTATCCTTCCAGCTCTGTAGTTTGTCTATTTTTGTTGATCCAAATGATTTGTTCTCAGTTGGGAACACGTCATTATTTTCAATTATAATTTAATTAAAAGTTTTTACAAAGTATTGAACAAATCCATAATAAGCAGGATAATAAAACAATTTTACAGAACTCCTACAAAAAATGCAACAACTTCATATACCAGTAAGTAAAATATTTACTGCAGTATCTATAAAAATAAAGTATATGTAGTAGTGAAATTAATTTCAGGGTCTATATTATAACACTGAAGTTTTAAAACTTTGAATGTTATAATATCAAACCCTTTAGAGCCAAAGCTGACAATAGCGAAGCCTCGGAACATTGAAATTTTACCTAGGGGAAGATTTTGGTGGTCCATTCCATGGCTTTGTTATTTACAGCACTATGGTGTGATGGTTATGGACTGGGTTTAGGGAAGTGAGCGAACGGAGGTTACGGATTGGGTTCAGGTAAGTGTGGTGCGATGGTTACGGACCGGGTTAAGGTAAGTGAGCGAACGGACTGGGGTAAGGTGAGTGTGCAGTAGTTAGGGACTTTAGGGTTAGGGTGTGGGTTAGGTGAGTGTGTGGTAGTGACAGACTTTAGGGTTAGGGGTGGGTTAAGTGAGTTAGGGCGCGGGTGAGATGAGTGTGTGTGAGAGGTACGGACCTTAGGGTTATGGTTTGGGTTAAGGTAAATGGATAGATAATAGTGTATGTACAGTTTAGTGTAGGGTTAGATGTAGGATTTTAAGTGCATGTTTGTGGATTGCACTTGTTTTGGTGTGCTTGTGTTGTGTGTGTGTATGTTTCTTGGAATAGCAAATTTTTTCCCTGAGAAAAAATTTGCTGTTCTGAGTGGTCGATGTTATGATTGTTCGACTGAAATGCGTCGATATTATAACATTCAAAATTTTGAGCATTCAATGTTATAATATAGACCTGAATTTCAAACCCTCCCTTAAAAGTTAGAATGATTGCCTTTGAGAAAACATAAAGTTCCACACATAAACCTGAGGACTATATTGGATCAATTCCATATTTAATCTGATTATCTTCTGCTCGTAACATGTCCACAGTCCCTTCTTTGCCTGTAATACTAGCTGGTAGTAATTAGTTTAAGTTATACCAGACTGTGTGTCTTCCTGTGTTTATGCCAGTTTGGACTAAGATTTCAGCCGTATGTTCCAACTCTTTTTATCTGCCAATAAATCTTATTTATTGGAGACTGAGAGTACTAAGCTGCTGCAGCACACATGACTGTTTAACTCTGTTAGTAGCAAATCCATCATTAAGCACATCCAAATATGCCATCTCATGTTCATGTCACTTTTCTAACTTCTTTTGTATTATTTTCAGTAAGTATCTCTGCCACTTGTATTAATGCATTGGTCTTCCTGATACCATGGATGCTTAAATGCATTTGTTTCTATTATGCATGAGTGTGTTAATAGCTATATCAAGGAATAGTATAAGCAATTTTCATGTACATTTTGATTAGCAGCACAAGTGTAATGCATTGCTAAAGGGATTTTTGCCTTTGCCTGTGATGAAATTGAATACATGGTACCTTCTAATTGTATGATCCAGCATGGATGGAACAAACAGAAGCAACTGGATATGGGTCTGGTTTTAATATCATGTTTAACTTGTCTAGTTTTTTGCTCATATTTTCAGTACCTTAGAAGAATGTACTACTTATCTCTCTCCAATCCTGAAATCCATATTACCAGGTGTATCATTTTCCAATCTTTTCACCTCAATATGACCAAGTTTACTGATAATGCTGTCTAGAAAAAGAACTGAGACAAATGAACACGCCCTCACTGCACCACTTCTATTAAAACAATCCAAATGATATTGATATCCACCTTCAATGGACCAAGCAAAACATAAAAGTTTTAAAAGGTAAAGCTTTCAGTTTTAATTTCCGCTTTTCGTCCTGCTCCTAGCAGGACTTCTTCAGACAAACAACAAGAATCAACAAATTTCCACTTTTTAAAATAAAATCACATTTCAATTACAGTTGAAATCACATTTCAATTAAAATGCTTAGTGCCCTGTAACGGGATTTAAAAAGGCCAACTCCCCAAGAATAAAAGACACAGCACATTTTGTACTTTCAATAGTATTTGACTTTGTAAACAAGTAAAACATAAAGTAAAAAATTAAAAATAGTAAAAACAAAAAACAAAAGAAATAAATATTCCCTTCTATATTGACAAGTTACCAGCAGTGCCGTTCAAACATACAAAGTGCAAAACAACACACAGTGCCTGACTGTGTGTTTGTTTACCTCCTTTTTTCACTTATTCCTGACATGTTGACTAAACTTACTTCTTCACCTAAAATGGCTCTTCAGCAATCCTTACTTATAAAGTTACCCTAAGCAACTTCTCCTATTTGTATGAATACTGAGAAACATCGCTCATACAGCTGCCTTATATACCAATACATAAAGGTTCCGTGACTCATGTCTGTATTTGAATCTGTATCTTTATATTTCCAGAACTCACCTTATGTTGCTACATATTAATGTGACCCAAAGTTGTTCAAGGTATTTCGCTTCGCTCTTGTTGCCACATTAAAGACCCCAGTGTGGTGGAGATGAATCACTAAACGTCCATTAAAGCTCCACTGTTACTCCATCCTTTAAACAATTTCCAAAACTGTCTGCTAGTTCATCTTATTCAAGCCTCCATTGCTCTTTGCTTGTGTAATTACCCTAAAACACCACCTAGTGTTGTTTGTTGGTATATACCTACACAAGCTGCAATGGTTTAACATGTTATATCACACAAATAAACTTCCAAAAGGAAATTTTATGAGTGGGGGGGTGAAAGCCATGCCCGACCATATGCAAAATGACCTGGTCTATGAGGCCATGCTGTTGTATATATAGGAATTAGTGGACATTTTTCCTTAAATAGTAATAAAAATATATATAATATTATAAATAAAAAGTAAAGGAACACAGTGGTTTACCTCATGAGGCTTTTGAGCTTCAGTATACAAGAAATAGAATAAATTTCATTCAAGCCCGGATGACAACAGGCTCTAGTTTGGAATTGCCATAACAACTTTCATGTTTTACTTGTTTACAAAATCAAATACTATTGAAAGTACAAAATGTGCTGTGTCTTTTATTCTTGGGGGGTTGGCCTTTTTAAATCCCGTTACAGGGAACTAAGCATTTTAATTGAAATGTGGTTTCAACTGTAATTGAAATGTGATTTTATTTTAAAAAGTGGAAATTTGTTGATTCTTGTTGTTTGTCTGAAGAAGTCCTGCTAGGAGCAGGACGAAAAGCGGAAATTAAAACTGAAAGCTTTACCTTTTAAAACTTTTATGTTTTGCTTTGAAGGTGGATATTGATACCATTTGGATTGTTTTAATAGAAGTGGTGCAGTGAGAGCGTGTTCATTTGTCTCAGTTCTTTTTCTAGTTTGTTTTTTGTGTTTGGATTCCTTATCAGTTTGTTTTGATAATGCTGTCTAAACATTTTCTTCCAGAAGTGGAGTATTGGAATGCAGTATCCATTACAGCTGACCCCATCTACTATTGGTATATCTGAATCAGAAATCAGCTCTTTGGCAAATAGAGTTACATATTCTTCTGTCTCTTCAGGTATTCTGCTTTGTTCCTTTAATTTATCCACCATTGTTTGGACAGTTCTAATGCAGTGATAGGTGCTCTGACAAACAGCACATTTGAAGCTCCTGCTCTAGCTCATGGAGTCACATATAGTAAAGGCAGTCTCACAAAGCTCTTTTGTCTTCCCAAATTGCTACTTCATTTCTATCTGTGAAATACACCATGCTAATGCCCACTCTGATGCATTATGTATTTTCCCTGAAAATGCTTTTTACCAGTGATTTTACTGAGGCAAAAGTAACATGTTGTTAATACTACATTTATACTTACATACATGTCCTTTACATTTGAGCAAACAGTATCTAAAATCTTAACAAAACATCAATTACTACATCTCGGAGTACATATTATATTTACACATCGAGCTATATCTTTGCTCAGAATCATTGATGCAAACTGCCAAAGAAAATTCAGGTTGTCTGATAATCCAATAAAAGTTAAACTATTTCTCATTAATTTGGTCTTTTTCTCTTTCACAACCATAGTATCTACCTTGCTTATTAAAGTGAACATACCTTCACCTGAGCTTAGATCCTCTGCTGATTTAATTTGTATATGCATTGCTTTGCAAATAACTGACATTGCAAAAGCAAGGGCATGCTCTCATTTTTCCTGGCACAGTAATCTAGATGCAAATCATACCCTCATTTTTTAGAGCTCTCATAGGTGTTATGCTCATCACGTGCATATGAGAGTCTAAAGCTTGAAACTACCAATGAAAAAGGTTGAACAAACTAGTTGAGTTGTCAAGTTATGTGGAATGCATTATGTTTAACATACATGTCACAAAAGCAAATCTAGAGTGAAACGTGCATATACAGCTCATAGTTTAAACTGCAGTAAAATCATAAAGGCAAATGGTGTTGAGAAGTGCCCTAAAGTTGATGTTGCAATACATGTATCCCACAAAACAGATGCTACTATTGTAAATGTCTCAGACAAAGGAAGTAACTGCAGACTCGACATACATTAATGCATGACTATGGCTGAAATGGGTGCAGACATTATGGGCAGCCCAGAGCAGTAATCATGTAAAGTGGCATACTGGACACTCTCCAAAAACTGATGACCACTTCCTACCAAAGTTGAGAACGAAACAAAAAAAAAATCCATAGTTTACAATCCTCTGAACTCTAACAAGTCATATGACACTTACTGGCTATAGCTGTGTGCTGTATAACACACGCACATTCATTCATTTTAAACAGCCAACTCAAATATTCTTTTTTGTGTCTGCAATGTTGCTATTACACTAAGATCTTTTGCTTGGGCATCCTCCCCCTTTGTCATGCCCTACCTATAGCCCTGGGACAGCCCAAGTGATACATCTACCCCAAAACTATTAGGGTTTGAGTGCAAATGTACATGTAACGATCAGTGTTGCAAACAACTACATGTAAAAACCTCTGGCCAGACCCAGTATTCCAGTCTTTCAGCCATATGCAGAATGAGCATACACTGCAGCATTTTGTCTAATAGTGTGTGTTTCCTGAGCTGAACTCCTGACTGTGCCCTTTCTCCCTTATGTAAGGCTGAATAAATGCTGGTTCCTTCTATGGCATTGGATTTGCATGTCATTTTCTGTTACATCATATCATGAATGGCATATTCTACCCTTCCCAGCCAAACATGTTCACAATGTGTTACTACTGCGTACATGAGCCATGAATGGCATATTCTACCCTTCCCAGCCAAACATGTTCACAATGTGTCACTACTGGTACATGAGCCATGAATGGCATATTCTACCCTTCTCAGCCAAACATATGTTCACAATGTGTCACTACTGCGTACATGAGCACAGCTATTTCCTCCTGGCTCGGGTTTGCTCTTCTCTAGTATTTTCCAGCTGCTTCTGTCTGTTAACTTGCCATACTTTTTCCTACAATTAGAAGGTAGCATATAGTGAAACTATTGCCAGCATTTCATCACAGGCAAATAAAAAATGCATTTATTAATGCATAGGGACCAGATGGCTTAGTGGTTAAGGTCTTCGCCTCCAATGCACAAGATACAAGGATCGATCCTGACCTCCGACTAATGCCTGTTTGGAGTTTGCATGTTCTCTCTGTGTCTCCTTGGGGTTTCTCCCATGTTTGAAAAACATGCTGAGTGTTTCCATCTCAAACTCACCAATGAATGGAGCTGTGGGCAGCAGCACAGACTCTACATGGTGCCCAATGGGGGGAAGAGTTGTAAAAGACCAACCGCTTTGGACATCTATTGTGGTGCACAGTATCCTCAAGATAGGAGAACACGGATCACAAACTGCACGCCGTGGCAGGGCTAGCCACTCAATGGTGTAAAATATGGCTCTAGGTGATTCGGTCATGTTGACTGTCACCAAAAAATGGGCATGGGTAGTTAGTGGTGATAAGTGGGTTGAGGACCCGGCCTACTCTCTGACCCATGCCAGGGACCCATGCTAACAGTGGGAGGGGTGCCCCTATTGGCCAGTGTGTGCCCGACATAAAAGCCGAGCAGCCCTGGGTCAATAGGCTACTGGCTGGCCGGTGTCTAGTTGCCCAGCCTGGGTTACCTGGGATAGCTCTGTTGAGTGAAAGCTGGACATAAAACCAACCAACCTGCCAAACATGAACTGAGAATTGCTACTCTTAATGTAGGTTCACTGACAGGACGCAGCTTAGAAGTGGATGACATAATGATACGGAGGAGGCTGGACATCCTATGTATAAAAGAGATGAGATGGAAGGGCAGTGCAACAAAGCCACTTTGGGATCCAGACTCTACTCAGGTGGTGGACAGGCTAGAAATGGTGTAGGAATTGTGATGAGACAGAGGCCTCAGAAGTCAGTGAGGGATATAATCAGAATTAATGACAGACTCATGGCAATCAGACTCCAGTGTAATGATAGGACAGTATTCATAATCTCAGCCTATGCCCCACAGCAGGGTTGTGATAGTGAGGAAAAGAGTGCGTTCAGACAGCAGTTGCAGGACCTACTAGATAAAGCAGGACAACATGAATTGGTGTTGATAATGGGTGACTTAAATGCACATATCGGGACAAACAGAACAGAATATGAGGACTGCCTGGGTCCACATGGGTGGAGCAATAGGAATAAAGAAGGAAAAGCCATTCAAGACTTCTGTCTGGCAAATGGCTTGATAGTAGCCAACACATGGTTCAGAAAGAGAGACGGTCACAAGATCACATACAAGAGTAGCCAACATGCAACTCAGGTAGACTTCCTCCTAGTAAGGAAAAGGCACTGGGGTAGAATCCATGATTGCAAAGTCATCCCCAGTGAAACAGTCGGTTCACAGCATAAACCAGTAGTTGCCACAATCAGCTGCAAGCAGTGGTCAGAGAAGGCTCTAAGGTCAACAGAGACAAGGCTGAAGACCTGGAAGTTGACTGGAGAGAAAGTACAGCAGTTCAAGGAATTACTCAGGGCTCTAGCACCCCAAGAAGAGGAGGAAATAGGTGAAGTTGAAGAAGAGTGGCAGCGCCTAAAAACAGCATGTGTTAGGACTACAGAAAAGATATGTGGCCGAGCCAGGTATGGAAATAAGGTACATAAGGAAAGCTGGTGGTGGAATGCAGAAGTGCAGGAAGTAATCAAAAGAAAGAAGGTGTGCAGGAAGAAGTGGGAGATTGAAAAGACTGACCAAGCTAGGAAGGAATACTGGTTGGCTAACAAAGAAACCAAGGAAGAAGTTGCAATAGCAAAGAATAGGGCATCAGAGGCACTCTATCAGCTTCTGGAAAGTGACTCAGTAAGGGGCACAAAGAAACTATACCAGGTTGCAAGGCAGAGACAGAAAGATAAAGAAGATAGTCAGACACCCTTCATAAGGGATTCCAGCAAACCTGCTTACCAGGCCACAGGACATCAAAGGCAGATGGAAGGAGTATTTCCAGCAGCTTCTGAATAAAGAAAACCCCACAGAAACGGTACTGCCCCAGAAACAGCCTACAATGAGAGTAGAAGAGGAGCCCAGCTTAGAAGAAGTAAGAGCAGCACTAAGGAAAATGAAGTCAGGGAAAGCAGCAGGCTCAGATGAGGTCACAGCAGATATGATAAAGATGCTGGGTGTGCTAGGGGAGAAATGGTTCCTGAGGGTACTAATTGCAGTGTGGAGAGAAAGGCATATTCCAGATGACTGGAAAATAAGCATACTCGTGCCAGTGTACAAGAACAAAGGGGGCATCCACAACTGTGGACAGTACAGAGGTATCAAACTCCTACCACATTGCATGAAATGGGAGATGAACAGTTCAGATTCAGATCAGGATGCAGCACAATTGACCCGATGTTTGCATTGAGACAGATACTTGAGAAGAAACTAGAGAAGAGGAGAGAGTCAAACTGGGCTTTCCTAGATTTGGAGAAAGCATATGACAAGGTCCCAAGAAAGTTGATCTGGGCAGTACTGCGGTGGTTTGAAGTCCCAGAAACATTGGTAGAATTAGTACAGGCTATGTACAAGGACCCAGTGACTCAAGTATGAACAGTGTTTGGCCTCACTGAGGGGTTCAGAGTGGGAGTGGGTGTACACCAGGGTTCAGCTCTGAGCCCACTGTTGTTCATACTGGTAATGGACTACATCAGCAAACAGGTTGGAGGGGTCAGAGCAACAAAGCTGCTGTATGCAGACGATGTGGCAGTACAGGCAGACTCTGATCAAGAACTTCAGCAAAGGATAGGAGAATGGAATGCAAATCTGAAGGCTCATGGGATGAAACTAAGCACAGATAAGACAGTGGTAATGGCAGCAGATTGGGGAAATCAGAAGAAGCTGAAAATAGAGATAGATGGGAAGATAGTGGAACAGGTAAACAGCTTCAAGTATCTGGGAGGGGTGGTTGAGGAGAAGGGTAGTCTGAATGAAGAGGTCAAAGCTAGAATCAGTGGGGCTGCAGCCAACTGGCATAGAGTATCAGGTGTAGTATATGACAGAAGAATGCCAAAGAAGCTGAAAAGTAAGGTGTACAAGACAGTGGTGCGACCAGTACTACTGTATGGTACAGAAACCTGGGCAGTAGAGGCAGAACAGTTGAAGAAGCTAGAGGTGATGGAAATGAAGTGCCTCAGAAAGGTGGTAGGATGCACACTGCAGGACAGGCAAAGAAATGAGGACATAAGAGCAGAAGCCAAAGTAGCTCCAATTGCAGAAAAGATCAAAGAAAACAGATTACGATGGTATGGGCACATGTGTAGAAAAGCAGAAGACAGTCTGGTGAGGGAGATTTGGGACAGACAGGAAGAAGGTAAGAGGAAGCGAGGGCGTCCAGCAAAGAGGTGGATGGATTGTGTGAAAGAAGATCTGTGACAGTCAGGCATGAGTGTTAAAGAAGGCAGGAGAGTGGCACTGAATCGAGAGAGTTGGAGACAGTTAATACGATACCCCGACCCCATGTAAATGGGAAAAAAGGGGATGATGATGATGATAATGCATTGGGCATAATATGACTCTAATCAAATTACTTGTGCTACTGCATATTTAATGCTTTGACACCTACCACAATTTGGAGTACTTAGAATACATTTGGTGTAAAATATGCGTTATGACTTACACCCCCATGGATGGCTCCCAACAAGCAGTCTATACATCTGTGCTTGTTAGAAATGCTAGCATACTTAGAACAGAGGAGGGTCAATGTCTATGGACACCTGTCTTTTACAGGTGATGCATCCCACGTGAGTGTAATTTATTTTGACCAGAACACATTGCATGGCCAAGCACAGCTGTAAGTTAGACATATATCACCCCTATGTGCAAGCACAGTTCAAAGTGGAGCTCTTCTCCATGGACCTCCACAGAAAAGGGGCCTTTGTACCCAGTCAGACTTTCCCAGTCAACAAATGTAAAGTAAATAAATAAAAATAAAATAAATCATTTGAAACAGAAAACAGTCTTCCAGAAAATAAAACTGCACTTTTTCATCAGAGTTCCAATGAGGTAAATTAACATTCATGGACAGCCTGATGAACACTGACTGAGCCTATTCACAAAATCAATATCCCAATCAGGAAAAAAAGTTTAGATTCTGTGTTATTTTTTACAATCATTAAAATAACAGTCCTGGTCTCTCTTTCTCTCTGTCTGTCTCACACAAACACACACACACACACACACACACACACACACACACACACACACACACACATAATCACACACACACAAACACACAGGCCCACACATTTCCTTCTGCTCAGATAATAAAAAATAAATAAATACAACTGATCCACAAAAAAGAATATTTGAGTTTATTTAATGTGAATATTGGACTAGAGTGGAATGGTCACTTTATTGAGTGAAAGATACAACAGATTCACAGATTTCTAAGTACTATGTTATTGAGATGTGTGTATCTTTAGTGGCCTAGTCTTACAGTCCCATGGTAGTTTTAACCCATATATTTTGTGTGAAAATATCCCAGAGACAAGCAGAGCAAGGATATTTTTTTAGATATTTACATGCATCTCCTGTCTATAAGTGACAATGGTGCTAAACTGGGGTGAATTTGCAGTTATACATCCATTTCTCCCAATTATATTTGAATAGAAATACTTTGCATTATGTGGAGTGGTTCTTTGTGATACATACTTATTCTTCCAACATGTTCTACTGATGTTGTAAAAGAGATCCCATGAGCAAGTGTCTATGCCACTACCAGGCTTGCAAATGAATAGTAGGTCTAATAGGTTAGGGACTGTTGAGGATCTATATGTGAGTAAGAGGTCACCCCCCAGTAGCCTGTATGACACTAAGAAGAGAAACAAGACTTTGAGACAATTCACATAGTTTTTTTTATTATTTATTCACTTGATTTCTTTACTGAAAAAGCATTGTAGTCTTTACAGTTGTGGCAAGTGTCTGGACAAATATATACCAAAAGGGGTATTATACTCAATGACTGACCTATGATTGTTGAGTACAGTGGACTGATTGCATCCCTGGACCTGGATATCATTGTTTCAGATATAAGTTGTGCAATGAAAAAGGGCTTCTGTACAACAGTAGATCTGTGGTGTTCAAATGACAGTCCATTGTCAGCACATATTCCTAGATCTCTGTCTATGAGATCAGTTCTCAAGACTGTATTGAATATGTGATAGTTAAAAGGGAAGTCATGCTTTCCAAAGGATATCATTGCACACTTCTTAGCATTTAGTTTTATTCTATGGTTGTAATACTAGCTAACTAGCTATTTGTTTGAGATAGGCCATCTTGGAGGATCATGGTATCTACTGGGGAGTTGGTCACCAAGTTTGCAGTCATCTATAAACTTAGTCAGCCACAAACCCTAATCATTAGATTTGATCTCCAAAAATTAAATGCTAAAGAGCAGTTGTCCAAAGAGTGAATTTTGAGGTATATCAGTAGTGACATGTCTTTTGGAGGATGTAAAATTACCCACTTTTATTTCCTGGGTTCAGTTTGTGAGACAATATGCTATCCAATAAGTTACACAGGGATTTATATTAAGCTTGGAAAACTTTTCTACAATACTCAAGTGTGAAACCATCTTTGTCAGGTCAAGATATGTTTTGTGATGAATTTTTCCACATTCATTGCTAGGAGTATCTTTTTCAAAAAAGTCAGCCAGACTAAGTGGACATAATCTGCCCTTAATAAATCTGAACTGGCTAGGGCCAAGAGCCTGTACATTACCTATATCCTTATTTATTATCATTACTTACTGTTCCTATAGCCTTACAGATGAGGCTGATCATGCTTATGGGGATATTATTACTTGGACCTGCTAAAATCCCAACTTTGTGCAAGAGAATAATGGTTGCTGTCCTGCAGTGATCCAGCAATGAGACAGTTTTGAGTCAGATTTTGAATAGCAATTGTAGGGCATCTGGCAAGTCATGTTTCAGGTTGACCAATAGACAGCCTGTTATGATGTCTAGTCCCATAAATGTAGTGCTCTTGGTCTTAGATAGTGTCTTCAGGAATTGTTCATAGGTGTTTTGATGGAAGTATAGATGTAGGTATGGGATCTGAGAATATTGTGGGGGGTGAGTGAAGATTAAACTAAATTTGTCTGCTAGTAGATTGGCAATATCCTTTGGCTCCAATTATGTGATATAATTTACAATTAGCTCTACACAGTACTGGGTATTGTGTCTGTGGTTTGTAATGTTGCTAAAGAAGGCTCTATGGTGATTTTTTACCAGGGTGACTATTTCTACCTCATATCTGGCTTTCTTTATTTTTCAAGGTTCGGAGTTCCATATTTAGTTTAGCAAGAGCATATTAGCATCTTCTGAGGTAAATTCATTCTTGCATGGAATATTTTTCTCTTTATTATAGAGCTTGTTTATATTAGGATTCCACCATGGGGATTTGTTATTGAATTTGGCATTGCACTTATTTTTGAGAGGGATAGAGTTATCTGTAAAGATATTTACATGTGCATAGAATTTGGCTGTAAATGATTTCTCATAGCAATAAGGCCATCAAGATAAAATAAGCTTTTGAATTTAGCCAGATCATCTCTCAGTTTAAGTGGATTAGCCTCTGATAATCTCTGAATACTCTGGTATTGAAAGCTGCTTTAGTCTTATTGTGAATGTGACTGATTTGTTGTCTAATTTGATAAGGAAGGAAGTTACAATTGGTGGAGAGCAAAGCTGACCCACACTGGTATGGATCATATCCTCAATTTTCTTGCCTCTGGTTGGGATGTGGACTAGTTGGTCCACAGAGTTTATATTGATGAAGTCCCAGAAATTTCTGTCAATACATATTTGAGAATGAATAAGTCCCCCACTTTATGGAGGGGTAGTTGAAGCCCTGTAAGAGCATAGTGTGTGTCTTAATGCACAGGACAACATACCAGTTAAGTAAGAGGTGTGGGCTGAGGGGGACATAGAGGGGGTCTTATAGTTAGCTATGGTATGATGAGGGAGTTTCTTAATAGACATGGAAAAGTTGCAGGTTATCTTGTCTAAGAAGTCTGGAGGAGAGTTTTTTTAAGAATATGGAGACTTTGCCACCTTTAATGCACTTGCCTAATGCTTTGGGCCTGAACATGTGATAAGCTTTGAAACATAGAGTGCTTTCACTGATGTTGCACCAGGTCTCTTTGATGATATTCATATTTTCCAAGTTAATGACTGCTTACAGGAAGGGATTTTGTTTTTTGTTATGGCTTTTAGCCTTGAGATGTGATACATTAATGTTATCTGGATTCTGTTTTCTTATGTTGAAATTTAGAAATGTCGATCATATGGTCTCAGCCATATGAAAGTCAATGGTTTAAAAGTTCGATCATCTGTAGTAGACCCATGTGTGTATATATATATATATATATATATATATATATATATATATATATATATATATATATATATATATATATATATATATGTGGGCCTACTTTCTTTTATCGAAATACCATTATTTCGAACAAAGAAAGTACGACCTTACTTTCATGAAAGTGCACTTCAACAAAAGTGCACTTTTGAGAATTCTGGCTCGGTGAACTGGCAATCTAAATAAAACTGAGTACTGTGGGGATAAGGCAATATACCTATTTCCCCACTGTAGCACAATCTCAGAGTTAGTATATTTAATGTAGCAGGGATGTGAGGAGTGCAGGGGGGCTTGCTTCCCTGCAATACGGTGTTTAAATTGTTATTTTTTATTTTAATTGCCGGTGTATTGGTATTTCGATCAAAGAAAGTAGACCCATATATATATATATATATATATATATATATATATATATATATACACACAGATAGAGAGAGATAGAGACAGAGATATGAATGCACACACACACACACACACACACACACACACACACACACACACACACACACACACACACACACACACACACACACACACACACACACAAAATCCCTTGTACTGCAGCTTTAAGGAAAAGAGGTTTTTGAGTTTTGCAATTAATAGTGAAACAGTATCTACTCATTATTTGAATAATGACAGTCTACACAATGTTGTTTATTTCTCTTGTCAATATGGGGATCCATTTTTATTTGTTTTCCTAAAAGAAAGGATTGAGTAATCTATGCCAGTGATTTAAAGCCATCAGCAAAGAATTTCCTCAGGATTCAGTAAGGTTCCATGCAGGAATAGCTTATTCCTGCATGGAAGTGACCATTTAGGAGCAGCACGGCAGCGCACCATGCATAATAATGAAAGCATGCTGCCTCAGCTCCTAAACGGACACAGAGAGTGGACAAGTGCAGGGGGCATGTCTGAGAGCAGAGCTGTCACAATATACATGCCCCCACAGTCAAGAACTGTCATTTGGCAATTACAGTGAACGAGACCGCTCAAAGGGGGTTGCATACTTCCAACAGCATAGACCAATGCTGAATGTCCAGATATGTGGCACATACATTTGGCCTGTCCCTCATTTACCCTGCAAAATCACTGGGATGATCTCATCAATGAAGTCTGAAATAATGGCAAACATACGAGTGTCAGACTTCAAATCTGTCAGAAAATGTACATAAAAACAAATCCCGTTACCATAGAAACACCCCAAGTTTATAAGAGCAATATTTAAAATATAATAATATAAACACTTTTTTTATCAAACAGATTAAATTTAACCATAGTTGCATGGGTTTGCCCATTGCTTAGCTACACATACTGTAGCTTAAATGGCACAAGAAGATAAATATCAAGACACATGCAAATGAAACAGTACTGCAATAATGTAGTGGTCAGAGCATTCACCTTACGATAAGTCATTCCCAGTTCGATTCTCACTCCAGTAAATTCCATTTTCCATGTTAAATCACTTTATGAACAATATTTTTTTATGTATAACCCACTAAATAACATATATTTGTGAACTGGAGTATTGCATTAAATGCAGATTTGAGGTGTCATTGTAATAATGTTGTAAAATCTACAGATAAACACAAATGCCCCATACAGTATATGTACACATGAATCAGGGATACAAATCGAAGGTATAATGTGTAATGAATGATAAATCCATAGAGTGTCCAAATCCACCACCTTCCCAAGAACCATGTTACATTTCTGTCTAAATTAGTGCGGGGGTAAGCGGGAGTAAGCACTTGTAAGCAGTAGTAAATGGGTATAAGCTTGTTTGTGTGGGGGTAAGCAATGCGCGCACAGGTTAAGCAATATTGAAGCTAACTCTCTGTAATTGTATTTAACCGGAAGTTAGTATTGCTTACCATCGTGCAAACCCACACAAACCTGCTTACAATTGCTTAAAAGTGCCTTAATCACTCTGTATCCAACAGCCGCTGTTCTGCCCAGCAACAAAATAAACAGCCCTTGCAGGTCTTGAACCCAGGACCCTGTACATTATAGTCACAATAGTGAACCAATAAGCCATCACAGCAGTACATAAGATTGAGGTATCACCAAACAGATCCTCACTATAGGAAAATCAAGATTAACATGTGAAATTAATCCATATACAGATTTATGTTGAATAACCTACTACATAACATAAATATGTGAACTGGAGTACTGCATTAAGCCCAGATGTGAGGTGTCATTGTAATAAAGTGTTGACATCCCCCAATAAACACAAGGACACCATACAGTGTACGTACACCTGAATCATGGATACCAAACACTTATATAACATGTAATGAATGATAAATCAATCCCAAACAGCAAATAGTGTGTAAATTAAAAATTAAGCAACACTAAGCATTGCACACCCCTGCTTACTAGGTGTAAGCAATGCGTAGGCCAGCTAAATCAGTTTGCCCATTGGTATACCCCTTTAAGCAATGCCAACCTTAGGTAAGCAGGTTTGCCCATAGCTTAGCATATTCAAAACCGTCCAATCACAGCAAAATGTGGGAAATCATCCCTATTTAAACCCCACAGGTGGGAATCCATCTCATAACTGGTTGCAGCTTCCTCCTGTAGGCACTATGACCAGTGTGGGTGAAGGAGTGTACTTCTGGGTGCAGCACTGCGGCATCCAGGAGTCCAAAGTCATGGCAGGACTCCTTGTTAAAGACCATGACCAGAGATTGCTGCAGGGCCAGTACCAGGGTTCCCAATATAAAGCGGAAGCCTGGGACCATCTCGCCCCATGACCTCACCAGTGTCACTGGCATCCCTCAATATGATGAGCAGATCAGGCATCACTATGCTGACCTGAAATGGAGAAAGAGGAAGCTCTTGGATCAGTGGATCCAAGAGGCTAGGCAGATGGGTGATGTCCCAGCCATGTGTAAGTATCAGTCTACTACCTGTTTAATAATTGCCAGCTCATGTATATTATGGAAAGGTATGGCTAAATATTCCTCTTATGTCTTTGACAGTGGCAGATGACCAGGCTGTGAACTGGAAAGCCCATGCCTGTAGATTGCAGAGGTTGTGTTGTGAGGCAAGTTAATAATAATCTTGCCTGTACTGTCATAAGAAATAAATCTAAAAGTAGTAGAAAGTTAATTGCCAGTATGAAACCTGTATTGTGTATGGCTTGTACTGAATAAACCAGAAAATATGGCAAGAAGAGTCTCATATAGGTTGTATGTAAATAAAAGGTTAACAGCCAAACAATAAAGGTCTAACTGCTGGACTGCTTGTGTTTACTCTGGTATCATATGGTAATGTAGTGTTGCAATCTCTTAATAGTACTGTTGTATTAAGCACTGTTACCCACACTGTGCTACATAAATAAAATGTGTAGGAATGTATGTATACAACTGTTGTAATCACAAGAGGTCATATTGTACAACTGAGAGAGACATAGACAGAAAACAGTGAAAAGATAGACAACATAATCCAAATAGCACACTCAACTGAGATGTGAAGTGTTGTATTTTTAGCACACACAGCCATGGTTCGAATCCTGGGAGGGGTAGTAATCTGTATGCAGAATCATACCCCACAAATGTACAGATATTGTCAGAAAGTCCAGATAATTGGTGTAAGTCCCCTGGCAAATCAGTGGGATGATCCCAGAACTGTAGGCAGCAAATAATGACATACAACTGATCATCAGACACCATAACTGTCAGAAATATATCCATAAGAACAAACCTGTCACTCTAGCAACTCACCAGTGTTATGAGAGTAATAAGCAAAGTATGCCCCAACTCCACCACCATGTTGTGAAGCTATGAACAGAGTTGTGCAGTAATAGAGTGAGACGTATGTGCATAATAATAATGTGGAATCTGGTAATATGTGTGACAGTATTCAGGTAGTGTTAACAAACATTCCCCCCACAGGTCTGTCAGATGCAAAAACTGTGCCTAGAAATAAAAGATTGAAATCTTGGACTGGTACTGTTTAGTCTAGTATTGTATGGCAGTGTTAGTGTTGCAGTATCTCTGACTAATAAGGTATTACTCATCACAGTCATCCACACAGTGCTACATAATAAAACTGTCTAGGAAACCCTGTATAAGAGTGTTGTAATTACAAGGTCAGATTGTAAAACCACAGGAGACTTATAAAAATAATTCAGAGAAAAGATAAACAGCAAATATCTATATAGCATACCCAACTGTGATATACACTGTTTTATTTTAGCACACACAGCCATGGTTCGAATCCTGTGAGTGGTAGTAAGCTGTATGCAGAATCATACCCCTTGACTGTACAGATCTGTCTGGAATGTCCAGAGAATTGGCCCATATCTGCTGGCAGTTACCCTGTCCCCCTGGCATATCAGCGTGCTGATCTCTGACATGTAGGCAGCATTTAATGTCATACAACTGACTGTCAGGCCTGTAAATATTTGAAAAATGTCTATGAAAACAAACCTTTCATTGTACAACTCACCAAAGGTTTATGAGGGCAATAGTCAAAATATGTCCTGGTTTTACCTGTATGTTGTCAAGACATGCTCAGAATGTGTGCAAAAAGAGATGGAGAGGTATGTGCATATCATCAACCTGGAATCTGGGAATATGCATAGAAACAGTCAGGTAGTGTTAACAAAACATTACCTCCACAGGTATACAAGGTAAGAGGTGTATACTACAGGTAAAACACAGTTCATGTATATAGTTGTCTACATCCATACCACTGTCCAAACTAAGGTCATAGGGTAGTGTAATAATACCTGCAAGGTACAGATCACAGCACTAACTAGGAAAGTAATGAGAACTAAAAGGATATGCAAGTTGTTAACTGACATCTTTCTCTTCCCCCCACCATATCTGCAACAATAAACTAAATACACAACTCAGTTGGTATGTTCACTATTAAATCTACTGTTGGGACATATGTCCTATTGTTTGATAAATACTGAAATTTGCTCTATGCATGTGCCATGTTGAAATACTCCCACATCGGTGACATGCTGCCATCAATGTACCTGCATGCTGTTGTAATGGCCACTGTGGTTCAATATATGCATGTGCTCTGTTTGCTATGCAACTGTTCCATATCTGGTGTTTCGGGTTAATGGAAATATCTATGAATGCTGTTATACCTAATCCTGGAATGTGTTGACTATTACTAACCCACATATGTTTTAAAATTGAAACCCCATAGCAGATTTGGGAAGGTCGGTCTCAGGGGAACCACCTCTCCCACCTCATCTGGCCATGGCACCGGGCACCAGCAGGTCTGAGGCCTACCCTGGGACCTCCTCATCCACTGGTCCTGCACCACCTTCGGGTGGAACTGCCTCAGGGGATGGGGCTTGTTCCCCCGGAAGTGGACACAGACAGGATACTGTCACCCATCATCAGGTCCGGGGTCTGGCATAGTGAGCTCAAGAGGGAGTTTGGAGATCTGCTATGCCAGCTTGAGGGCTGAATGGCACAACTAGAGGGTCAGCCTGCTCTCCTACTCAGCCCCCTGCACAGCCACCTTCAGGGCCGTGAAGGTGCAGTGGTGACTGCCCATGGGTGGGGACCTCAGTCCCACTGTTTCCACTAGGGGGCTCATGGGCTTCCGACTTCCAAACACTCTTCCCAATTCAAGGTCTTTACCCCCACATGTGTCATATACTGCCCCTGTATGCTGTCTTGTCTGTCTTGTCTGTTATACTACTCAACCTACCTCCCCAAATATACCTACTGTACCTCCCCAACATTCCACTCTCACCTTAAAAAAAGGGGGGCAATGTGTTCCCAAAAAGAAATCTTGCTCCATACATAGCTGTCCATTTTGCACACATATCCACTGGACACATTTAATATGGTCTAATTGGCTTCACAACATATTATTGTTGTCTTCACCCCTCTCTCAGGGGTAAGAGTGCCCAAATCTACCTCCAAATCAGTGTATATGCACAGCTGTTGCTGTAGAAGAAATGGGCAGCTATGGACCTTCCCTACACACGTCCTGCACATCACTAGCTGTTTTCCCTAATGTCTTTCCCTCTTTGTGCCCCTTTTTTACCACTTTCCTATCAACCCTTTTTCATTTCTTTTAAAGAAATTAGGGTGGGGGTAAGCGGGAGTAAGCACATTTAAGCAGCAGTAAGCAGGTTTAAGCTTGTTTGCACGGGAGTAAGCAATGACTACACAGGTTAAGCAATTTAGAAGCTGAGTATAAAAAACTGTAACCGGAAGTTAGCAGTGCTTACCTTTGCGCAAATCTGCACAACCCGCATACAACTGCTTAAAAGTGCCTTAATCACTCTGTATCCAATGGTCCTTGTTCTGCCCAGCAACAAAATAAACAGTCTTTGCAAGGCTCAAACCCAGGGCACTGCACACCATAGCCAAAGTGATTTACCATTAAGCCATGTCAGCTACACATAACCCTGATGTTTTCACAAACATATCATCCAGTACAGTCATTCAACAGTACAGGAAATGTATTTATACATGTAGATGTATGTGTGTGTGTGTGTGTGTGTGTGTGTGTGTGTGTGTGTGTATATATATATATATATATATATATATATATATATATATATATATATATATATATATATATATATATATATACAGATATATCTATAGATATAAAAGAAAACATAATAAATACATATATGACCAAAGGTACCATTAATGGGGGTGAGGGGGCCCAAGCTAAATACCTCTTGTAAGTATTGATATCACCCCTCCCCCACAGCCAAACAGATCTGCCCTGAAACTCAATACTGACTGTTGCAAGTTTATACCCAGGACCCTACATAACATGGGCACAATACGTTAACAGTAATCCATGCCACCTGTGTGATGTCAGGATGCTATCAATAACATATCATGCAGTACAGACTGTCTACTATAGGGAATGTACAATGTGAAAGCAATAAACATTCCAAAGATACATACACACACACACACACACACACACACACACACACATATATATATATATATATATATATATATATATATATATATATATATATATATATATATATATATATATATATATATATATATATATATATATATATATATATATATATATATATATATATATATATATATATATATATATATATAGATATATAGATATATGCAAATACACATACACACACATAGATATGTATAGGAAGATACATATTTAGAGGGTGCACAGTGTATTGAACAGTCAGTATTCCTACAGTTGCCACCTTTTCAAATGGACAGTGTATGATTCACTCATACAAAAAAACAATTGTTGCATGAAACATATACCCACAGAGAAGTCAAAGGATATGACACCACACACAAGTTTGCATACATAAGAAATTTTTATTTGTGTACTATTGCATTTGTATATGCCGTGTCATATAGCTGTTAGGTCTTTGAAATACATACTAACTGAGTAATGCAACTCTCAAGCAGATCATTTTATACAGTACTCTGAAAGCATAACATATGTTGCTGTCTATGTCAAGGTCTTCAAGTAGTACAACAGTAAGGAAAGACTGGGCCAGAGGATAACAATCAGTCAACAGTAATTAATGCAGATGTATAGTTCAGCAGCCTCAAATTACACTCTGTACTCAACCCCAAGGGGGAAAAGAATTAAGTTGCCACAATGAGGATGTATCTGTTACATAGCAGTGCTTAACTGAAAACATCACTATCACACTGACAAACAGAACAGTCTGTATAACAGTAAGCACTAGGCCACCAATGTCCGCAAGGTGAAATGTATGGAAATGTACAGCCATGTACCTTAAGGCGGCTTACTATCAATATCCCTCACATGTTGTAACAGCCTAGGTTACATATGGTGTATACCCCTCCACCATAGCCTGACTTACAGGGGCATATAACACTGTTACATACACTGACCTCTGGACTGCAGAAGGGCACACATATGCTGTACAACTGAAGCCTAGATATATATGGACCTTACCCCACAATATATGTGG
>NC_056737.1:564400674-564438174 GCF_019279795.1 Protopterus annectens | reverse complement strand
TCTCTACAGGTAGGGTATGCATAACAGAATATGTCCTCAAAAGGCATGGTTTGCAATGTGTACTGGTGTACCAAGACCTCATTGGAAACCTTCAGACAGTATCACGTAAGATACTTGTGCTGCACAACAAACACCTCACCCCACCTCAGGCCCACCATCCCCATCTGTACCGTGCTGGTGTCAGTGTACATCTGTATGTTTGCCATTCATTAGCTGGGACTAGGCTGTTACATGTCATGTTCAGTATTTGGGACACTGCAAACTGACATGTGTAGGCCATAGTTGTCAAGCATCTGCAAAAAGTCTGAAGGTGGGGAGGGGGTGTCATCATGACACAACAGTGCACTGTAGCAGGGATCCAAAGGATGCAACGAATGGCTGTATCTGTACACAGTCAGGGTCAGGAACTGTGGCAGACATAACCCTACTCCACAGCAATAGTGATGGCAGTGTGTGAACTCCAAGGGATGTGCACATGAGTTGACATTACAATCATGCAGAGTTGAGGGACATGTGAAGGGCAGACTGACCAAATACTGGCAAATGCAGATGGCCCATGCTAGTATACCCCTGCCAGGAATAGTATAGTAGAAGTGTATGCATCTCAATCAGCATCATCACAACTAACACATTTGTTTGACACTGCATTTGATTTTACAGGACATATGTCACATATCAGGCTCATGTAATGTCAACATATTGCAGTAATGTGGTCCCATGGCATATCAAGGAAGAGGGCATCATATCTATAAGCGTGTGTACACTCCCCATAGCCACACTATGGTTTGACACTTGTCAGCGTAATTGCATCGTATTGGTCATACATGCACCGCTGATGATGACATCTGTAAATCAGACATCAGGCATTCACAAATGACATTTGTCCACATATCATCCCAGGTATGTGTCAGACAAACACATAGGGTCTGCGAGCAGCAGATCAGACATAACTGACACAGTAATACACATTCAGCAATGGTGTGTACACCTGTGAGGTATGGTGCACAGTACATGGCAGGGTGCTGAACAGCAGCACAGCAATACTGTGTACATGGGTGCAGTATTTTCCAGGGGAAGGGGCATCACCTACTAACATAGTACATGCATCAACACATGTATACTGTTGCTAGCATGGATTGACTATAGCTGCACTGCATGCTGTTGAGTACCATATGTTATGCATGTTGACAGATGGGTAATGGGAGGTCTGTGTGTAATATCTTCATGCAACCTCATCTGTAAGTGTGTGTGTGTGGGGGGGTATTTTGTCTGTAAGTGCAATCTGGTGGAGTGGAGGGGGGTTGATGTATGTAGGATGTGTGTGCATATGTGTGTGTGTTCATGTATGCACATATGTGATTGTGGGGTTTTTCATACATCTCGACTTCCCTTTGAAATCGTGCAGTACATGGACATGGACTGACACATGAGACACCAGGAATACTTGTCTGATATGTAATCTCAGGACAGCTGATAGTATAATAAGGTCTGTAGCATGGAACATGCATTGGGAGGGAAACTAGACACCAGGTATACTGTTATAATTGCAATCAGCAGAAAGGTGAAAGAATACCCACGTATGCAGCACTACAGATGCATTGGGGAATTACAAGACACCACCAGTGAGTGTATCCAAATATTACTGCTGTCCTCATAATAAATTAATAAAGCAACAGATCCTGCATCTACTGAGCAATAGTTACGTATGACACTCCAGTGCATGACATTATTGAGTGACTGCAGTAGCCCCTAACATATGTCGGCAATGCTCACGATATCTGGACAAACCCAGGGTGAACACTGGATGACAGCAATGAGTCCTTGTAAATCCGACTCCAATCAAGTCAAAGAGGTAATGGAGTAACGGGTCATGTTTTATGATTACTTATCTAGGCAATTAGAAAAATGATATGTTAATGATTGGTATTAATGAGTGTAAGTTTCCAAGTGTGATGCAGGATGGGGAACTTAAGAGAATAAACTTGGGACAGTTTGCAAACTCAGGGACAGGTAGGTATTATGGTGGAATGTCAGGGTGTGTGTGTGTGTGTGTGTGTGTGTGCGAGTGTGTGTGCGTGTGTGCGTGTGTGTGCGTGTGTGTATGTGTGTATATGTGTGTACTGTTAAACAATGATGTATAGGTCTTAAAGTGCATTTCTTGTTTTTCCCTCACAGGTGGCAAGGTGGGTCAGGGTCTCTCCTGCAGGCAATCTGACGTTGCTGTCCATACAGACATTAAAAATTATGATAGGTGTGTTGAGGCACATACAGGTTGTTCAAGGCCAAAACTGCACCATCGTTTGACTTTCTCCTTTTATCCACCCCATCGCCTCACACAGTCACAGTGCCTATAGATACCCTATCACCAATGGCCATAGCAGAGGGACAGTTGGTGGTTGGTGGCAGTGCACAGGACAGTGTGGTATCTATGGCTGCTGTGTCTGGAAACAGCAGCCATATCTGGATGTCCGTCAGGGTACCACATAGGCAGATGTACAGGAGTGCTTGTGGGAGGGCTGCTGGTCATTGTGCCCCTGGCAGAAGTGCCACATCTGGTACCACAATATGCATGTTTTAGGCTGACATGGAGGTGCAGGTATGTATGGAGTGGTACACCAGATAGGGTTTGAGGCTGTAGAGGGCTGCTGTTGCAGCTGTAAGTAACAACATCTGTGATCTTGCAGATGCCCTCTGTTATTTTACAGAGATCATGGATAGACAGTGGGGTGAGAAGATGAGACTCCAGAATGTGGATTGTCCATGCTAGAGCATGTGTTGGGAGTGGTGTGACAGCCACATGGACATAGGCTAGCAACACCAACATCTGGAGGTCAATGTGGACATGCAAGGACACCAAGCCGCTTCCGTAGTGGCAGTACCAGCCCCAGCACTACAGGGGGTCACTGTCCACATCACACCACAGCAGGCCACATGCACGTGGCCCTGGCCAGTCCCAGGAGGGACCTGGTTCCAGCAGACATATGTTATCATCAGGGGAGAGTAGCATATCGAGACTTGTACCTGGTAGTGCCTGTGGAACCCTTGGCAGGCACAGTTCTCGTGTCCATGGCTGGAGGCGGTGAACTGCACACCCTGCCAGATATGGTGTGCAGCTGTCCAAAAAAACACCTGTATAGGGCAGCCACATGGCAGAACTGTGTGCATGCATACTCACACATAATACAAACACACCTAGGGCAACCCCATACCTACACACACCACATCACCATGGCCATATCAGTAATTAAAACCCCTCACTCACACACATGATGTCAAATGTATGGCCCTGTTTAGGTCTCTGGCAAACCAACAACACACCCTGTGCATATGATGATACCTGTGCCATATCCCTGTCATCCATAACATCGATGCAGGGACAGGCTAATATGGTTCTGATGAACACGGTGACTGTACTACAGTGTACTGATGTACTGCTGTGTAACATGTTGTCAGCAGTAACATTTAATGCTTGCATGTCAGGTAGTGTAGCTGTCCAGCCATGCTGCATTATAGCTGTTATTAACACTGAGTTATTGTGGTCTCCATAATGTTACCCATTTGTGTTGTAGGTGTCCATATGTCAGCAAGAGGATGGTCTGCTGTCATATCTCACAAGGCGTATGCACTGTGGTGATACCTTGGCTGTGCCATATTCTGGGTACAGGTGAACACATGTCACAGGTCTGTATAACAGTTACTGCCTGTGCCACATGGCCAATAGGTGTGGGGGTGGTGTATACAGGTGAGTGCACGGTGGCTGCTGTTAGCAGCCCTTCTACAGTGGACAATAACAGTTGTACTGGGTGATACACACCACATGTTTGTGTATAACACACACAGAGGCTTGGGTGTTGATGCATTATACAGAGAATACTGTACACATGGATGTATGTACCTGTGCAAGGAACCAATTGTAGCCTAAGTAATTCCACCAAGCCAGACTATGCAGAACAACTTATTGTGGAATAAGCAGTCCACTAGTTTAATGTCATTGATGATGGTACCAGCAGGGTATATGTCCCCTTCCCCAATGTAGTGCAATCCTCAACATGGTAAACATATGTGCGCTGGTGTGGGTGGAACACCCCTACCCTTTGGAAGGTGAGTGCTTCTATAGAACAGGCCAGCTATACAGGGGGGTACACTCAACAGTAACTGCAATAATGTTGGCTGTGTCCACAACAGCCACACCCAGCTATATATACCAACCCCAGTATTGCTGCACATCTATACAGTGGAGAAGAAGCCATTTACACAGCTAACAGTAGTTGTGATGCAACGTATGTCCACAGGATGATATCTGTGACATGTTAGCATATGCCATGCAGTTCTTGGACAGATGACCCCCTGGGACATGTATATTCTGCAACCTGAAGTAGATCCCTCCACATACATGCACACTCTTACTTGACAGCACTGGGACTAGACCCCTACCTAGGTATGTAGTGCTACTGATTTGTGTGGCTTTAATTGCACACACCACACAACTTTTAGGATGAGGTGTGTTCCAGGTTACATGTTACATGCAGAACATCCCCAGGCATGTACAGTATAGTAATGGGGGATGTAATGGTTGTATAAGGACAATACATAGTGTGACATACCGTCATATACACATTAACAAACACAAAACATTCAGCCACACATCTGAGAGACCTGGGCCTATCAGTGCTAACTACCTTGTCAGTGTGTCCATTGTGCTACAGGTAGGTTGCACACAGCACATGCATAACTGGGCTGGATAGTGTTATCAGTTACCTGTATGGTTGATGGTGACAGTGGTCACCATACAGTGGTACAATGGGCATGTACTGGGGGTACCATGGTGTAATGACAGTATACCCAGCACCCACACCCTACTGTGGATATTGTATGCACTGGAATCCATAATGACAGTCTGACATGCCCACCATCACACATTAACCAGGACTGCAATACAACCCCTTGTCCATCCCAAGAGTGCTACCACAGGGATACGCATCTAATGCACATGCCACAGGCATAGTAGGGTGATGCATTGTCATGCCTCTCCTACGGGCAGCAACATCACTATCCCTAATACCATGTGTCAATGCGTATTGTAATAGGAGTATGTGACCTCAGAATGCTGTACCCTACATATATACACACATGCACACATACACACACTTGCCAGAACTCAGTCGGTATGCCATGCCAATCAACCCATTTGTACAACAGTGTTGTGTTGGTACTGCAAGGCCCAGGTAACCCTTAGGCAGAGGAGCGTAACAAGGTACATGTAATGCCTGGTACAGCAGCAGCCACATCTAACTATGGCAATGGGTGGTGCAGTGGTTATGAAGGGCCTCAGGGTATTCCCAACTACAGGTCTACAAACACACAGACACTGATATTTTCAGTAATGCACACATACACATTTGTCAGTACTGGGGTGCATCGGTGCAGGTATTCACAGGTGTGTACCAGGCTATTGTCCATGGAGAGATTGGAAGTGTAGGGGATGTGTATACAGTGGTATCATGCTACCTGCCATGTGCCAGCAGGCCATCTATCAACAGACACCATTGTGGTGACCCTCAGGGTGAGATTGACATGCATAAGCCAATCCTCTGGGTGCCTCCTGCAGAGGGCTGGTGTGGTGCTCCAGTTGACATGTATGCAACATGTATTACATAACATGGTTAGTGTCTTTCTTGGAGACCTGTACCCAAGCATGTTCTGTTGACTGTGGTAGTGTAGTTGAGGTATCCATGGCATGAGGTGTGTATAGGGTGTTGATTCCTATCTGTGACATTTATAACACAGCTGTGCAGACATGTCAGTATCAGTCAAGCATAGATTGCCTGTACATATCCAAGATGGATACCTGACATCTGCATATCTGTGCAGGGACTGACAGACATCAGCTTGCCAAGTAGCTATACTTTAGGATGAATGTGTTGACAGATAGATGTCTGACACCGATAGGTATGCCATTACTACAGGATGGCAGCCCTCACTGACATGTGCTATACACACAGTAATCTACAATTATTTTCCACATGTCAGATCATTATCCAGTATGAAATATATGAGACACAACTCACACACCAGGAACATGACAGTCAGTCCATCTTTGCATGCAGTAGTGTTTGTTTCCAGTACTACAATTAGCAATCTACTCTTACTTGGGAAAGCACTGTCAACAGTAGTAACATAATGATACACTACATGCCAGTGTGACTGCATATAACCTGAGATACTACCTTTGTATGTAACACATTCACTCGGATAAGAGTGTTGTACAAGCCATATATACTCAAGTGTCCCAGACAGGAGACTCACAGCCCTTGATACTGTAACGAAAGCACATATACGCATGTTATGTACATGGCATTACATACACTTATTAGAGATGTCACTACCCTCCTATGTTATCAGACTGGAATGTGAGCACTGGTTACCAGGGCTGAGCCATGCTTAGCAGGTGTCAGCATTGCAATATAACAGCTAATCACATTTGCGCACTGGTGAGTGAAGCTATATGGTGTAAGCACCTGTACGTTTAACCATACCTTAGCACCACTTAGCTTCATGAAAACCCATACAAATGCACTTAAAGCTGCTCAAAACTACTCTAGCCACTCTGTATCCAGCAGCCCTTGTTATGCCCAGCAAAAAAATAAACAGCCCTTGCAGGTCTTGAACCCAGGACCCTGTACACTATAGTCACAGCTGTTAGCCAATACGCCATGACAGCTGCGAAAACAGATCTTGTTTTTCCAATATATCTGTCCATACACATATTGAATAGTATTGAATAATTGCTCTGACTTCTACAATTGTGTAGTACTTGTTAGTGATATTACAGTTGCATCACATATGTTGTTATATCCAAATATACACATATCAGATATATACGGTGTGATACATCTGGGAAGATATACACAACAATAATGTTTACACATGACAAGGATATGGATATATACATATACATATGTAGCTATATGTGTACATGTACATACACATATATATTCATATATATGTATTTATATACATCTATATAGTGCATCATATATATATAGCCATATAAAGATCTTTCTGTATGTATACATATATATATATATATATATATATATATATATATATATATATATATATATATATATATATATATATATATATATATAAAACCATCAACAACACCCAGCACTAGTTCACAGTGATATGAAAAATGTCATTATGCTGAGCAAAAAAAAAAAGGTTCAACCTCATTTTCTTTCAAAGATTTATTAATCCAATATTTCCATGGCTTTGGACAGCCATGACACCACAGCAGACCGGTTTCAACCAATAGGCATCATCAGTGCTCAATTACCTGGATTCCCCTGCAGAACATTTAAATATACGTCTTCTCCTCTTCTCAGTCTATATTAAAGTGACAGACAGGGTTGGGAGGGTGGCCTAACGGTTAAGCTGTTTGCCTTACAAACACAAGGTGCAGGGTTTGAGTCTCACAAAGATAATTGGCTAGGCTTAAAATGGCTTGCAAGGGCAGTTAGCCTAGTACTAATCTTTGAAACTATGAACCTTTATATAACACATTCTAATGAAAGTTAAGCAAACATGTTGTTAAATAGCAAAAAACAATAACAGCATTTCATTACTATTAATAATAACTTCTATATACAAAACCACATTCAGGAAATGTATTATATAACTAAAATAAATATGTTTTCTAAGCAATGTCAATTACAGATTTTCATTCAGTCCTGGTTTATAAAGAGTTCCTAATTTTAGTATCCACATTTTTTCTTTTCAATCTAATATTTTATGTTTCTTTATTATTGTGATATTATCACCTAAAACTTTATCTATCCCTACAAAAATGAAATGTGCTCCTGCATGATCTAGATAATGCTTGTATAAAGCATTACAAGTTCTCCTACAATTTATGTCACTTATGTGAAGAGCCATATTGTGTTTAAAGGGTCTAGAAGTCTGACAAATATAGAAAGCACCACATTTACATACTGCCATGTAAATGATCCAATCACTATTGGACATGATCAGAGCCCTGATGTCATAAACCCTAGTGGTGTTAATAGAAGTAAAGGACTTTGTTTTAGACACTACCTTACAGTACACACAATTCCCACAGAATGTACTACCTCTATATGTTCTGTTTGTGCTATCGTACTCATAAAAGAGCTTTTTTTATGTTTATTAAGATACTCCTCCAGATTTTTCCCCCTACGACAACCAAAATTACAGTGGTCATCTACTATCTGCTCAAAAAGGGGTCATTTCTTAAAATAGACTAATGTTTTTCAACAATCTGTTTTATTCAGTACGTATTAGTACCATAGGTAGTAATAAGTTTCAGTTTATCAGCTGTCTTCACTTCTTTCACATTATCTATACCTAACAACCTACTTCTATCTTGTTTTCTACCATATTCCATGGTACTAGATACTGATTTCTTGTCATATCCCCCTATGTACAAATCTATTTTGTATATCTGCTGCCTCTTTTTCATAATCTTGCTGACTACTACAAAGGCGCTTTAGCCTGACAAATTGTGCTTTCGGTATATTTTTAGCAATATGTCTAGGGTGGCAACTTTTACTTTCCAGTATCGAATTTTTTGAAAAAGGTTTTTCAACATACTTGTTACCACTGTTCTATCAATCAATTTGGTAACATTAACGTCCAAAAAATCAATATTAAATTGTTCAACCTTGCTAGTAAATTGTATTCCAAAGCTGTTGCTAGTCAAATAATTAATAAATTCATACCATTTTTCTATAGTCCCCACCCATGCACACCAACAATCATCTAGGTATCTTCGCCACATGTCCATATATTACTTAAACTCATTTGCATCATTGTATATCATTCTAGCCTCTAAATAACACATAAATAGGTCTGCTAAAATGGGTGCAAAATTTGACCCCATAGCAGTGCCCCTCATTTGTAAAAAACAATCAGTTTTATACATAAATGCATTATGTTCGAAGACTATGCTTAATATTCTGAGCAAAAATTCAATCTGGGCACTAGTATATAGCTCAGAATATTCAGCCCAATAGTTAACTGCTGCCAGACCACTCTATTGTGTAATGCTAGTGTACAATGACTGGACATCTAGAGTACACAGATATGCATTTACGGGGACTTCAATGTCATTCATAAGTCTCACAAATTCAGTGCTATCCTTAATTGTAGCTCTGATCAATGGCAAAAGTGGTTTAATTTGCCTTCTAAATAAATAGACAACGGTTCAGTCAATGACCCCCGACTTGACACTTTTGGTCTGCCGGAGGGATTCAAAATCATTTTATGTATTTTTGGTAGTATATAAAAAAATTAAAGGTTCAGTTTCAACCACTTTCAAGTGTTCACAAATTTCTTCTGTTAACATCCCCTTAGTAACAGTATCTTCCAAAAATGTATCTATAATGACTTTAAATCCACCACTTGGATCAAAAGGTAACCTCATATATGAAATTGGGTCACTAAGTTTTCTCATTACTTCTTTGTCATATCTACTAGACTCCCATAACACAATTGCCCCACCCTTATCAGCCTTTACAGCCACCACTTTATCATCTTTAGGTAAATTTTCCAAAGCATCTCTCTGTTTTTTATTTAAATTAGTGCTATAATTTTTTTAAAAATAGCATCCTGATTGCTATGGAGTTAATGTATGACACGCTCCTCAAACATCTTAATAGTGGGGTGGTAAGGAGGCTGAAAAGTGGACCTTTTGGTATTCATTACTATTAATAATAATTTCTATATACAAAACCACATTCAAGAAATGTATTATATAACTAAAATAAATATGTTTTCTAAGCAATGTCAATTACAGCTCGTACACTGTGCCACCCAATGTCTACCTGGAAACAGAAAAAATGGATGGTGCGTTTTACTACTGATAAAAAAAAAAAAAGAAAGGGGTAGTTAAGAGAAAAAGAGCTTGTTCAATATTGAGGAGAACTAGTGTCAACATTACTGAAGGTGATTCCAGTATATCTGAGTTTTCTTCAAACTTGACTGATACTGATGCAGAAATTTTGGAACAAGTGGACATGTTGTCACCTATGACAAAGCATAGTAAAGGCCCTTTAGACGAGGGGGAAAGAAGCATAGACATTGTAAATATGGAACAAGAATTCAGGATGATGTTAGAGTCATAATTCCACCAGTAATTGGTGTGCATAATGAGAACGAATTGGTAGTGAATTTAACATCATATAATCTAACAAAATATGAAATTGACTTGCTTAATAAAGGTTTGAGTTATGTGCCTGCATTTTTGGTATCTCAACTGTCCACTATTACAGATGTAAAAAACTTTTGTTGTTTGTTGAATCTCAGGTTTTTCTTTAATAATAAAGATGAAAATGCACCTGTACATGAATTTAAAACCAAAAGGTCCACTTTTCTGCCTCCTTACCACCCCACTATTAAGATGTTTGAGGAGCGTGTTTTACACAAACTCCATAACATTCAGGATGCTATTTTTAAAAATTATAGCACTAATTTAAATAAAAAACAGAGAGATGCTTTGGAAAATTTACCTAAAGATAATAAAGTGATGGTTGTAAAGGCTGATAAGGGTAGGGCAATTGTGTTATGGGAGTCTAGTGACTGTGACAAAGAAATAATGAGACAGCTTAGTGACCCGATTTCATATATGAGGTTACCTTTTGATCCAAGTGGTGGATTTAAAGCCACTATAGATACATTTTGGGAAGACGCTGTTACTAAGGGGATGTTAACAGAAGAAATTTGTGAACAGTTGAAAGTGGTTGAAACTGAACCTTCAAATTTTATATACTACCAAAAATACATGAAACAATTTTGAATCCCCCCTGCAGACCAATAGTGTCAAGTCGGGGGTCATTGACTGAACCTTTGTATATTTATTTAGAAGGCAAATTAAAACCACTTTTGCCATTGATCAGAGCTAGAATTAAGGATAGCACTGGATTTTTGAGACTTATGAATGACATTGAAGTCCCCGTACATGCATATCTGTGTACTCTAGAAGTCCAGTAATTGTACACTAGCATTCCCCATAAGAGTGGTCTGGCAGCAGTTAACTATTGGGCTGAATATTCTGGGCTATATACTAGAGGCCAGATTGAATTTTTGCTCAGAATGTTAAGCATAGTCTTGGACCATAATGCATTTATATATAAAACTGATTAGTTTTTACAAATGAGGGGCACTGCTATGGGCACAAATTTTGCGCCCATTTTTGCAGACCGAGTTATGGGTTATTTAGAGGCTAGAATGACATACAATGATGCAAATGAGTTTAAACAACATATGGGCATGTGGCGAAGATACCTAGAAGACTGGTGGTGTGTATGGATGGGGACCATGGAAAAATGGCATGAATTTATTAATTATTTGAATAGCAACAGTTTTGGAATACAATTAACTAGCAAGGTTGAACAATTTAATATTGATTTTTTTGGACATTAATGTTACCAAATTGATTGATGGAACAGTGGTAACAAGTATGTTCAGTAAACCTTTTTCAAAAAATTCGATACTGGAAGCTAAACGTTGCCACCCTAGACATATTGCTAAAAATATACTGAAAGCACAATTTGTCAGGTTAAAGCACCTTTGTAGTGGACAGCAAGATTATGAAAAAGAGGCAGCAGGTATGCAAAATAGATTTGTACATAGGGGATATGACAAGAAATCAGTATCTAGTACCATGGAAAATGGTAGAAAACAAGATAGAAGTAGGTTGTTAGGTATAGATAATGTCAAAGAAGTGAAGACAGCTGATAAACTGAAACTTATTACTACCTATGGTACTAATACATTCTGAATAAAACAGATTGTTGAAAAGATAGCACAAACAGAACATATGAGAAGTAGTACATTCTGTGGGAATTGTGTGTACTGTAAGGTAGTGTCTAAAACAAAGTCCTTTACTTCTATTAATACCACTAGGGTTTATGACATCAGGGCTCTGATCATGTGCAATAGTGATTGGATCATTTACACTGCAGTATGTAAATGTGGTGCTTTCTATATTGGACAGACTTCTAGACCCTTTAAACACAGTATGGCTCTTCACATAAGTGACATAAATTGTAGGAGAACTTGTAGTGCTTTATAGAAGCATTATCTAGATCATGCGGGAGCACATTTCATTTTTGTAGGGATAGATAAAGTTTTAGGTGATAATATCACCATAATAAAGAAACATAAAATATTAGATTGAAAAGAAAAAATGTGGATACTAAAATTGGGAGCTCTTTATAAACCAGGACTGAATGAAAATCTATAATTGACATTGCTTAGAAAACATATTTATTTTAGTTAGATAATACATTTCTTGAATGTGGTTTTGCATTTAGAAAATATTATTAATAGTAATGAAATGCTGTTATTGTTTTTTGCTATTCAACAGTATGTTTGTTTAACTTTCATTAGAATGTGTTATATAAGGGTCTGTCACTTTAATATAGAGTGAGAAGAGGAGAAGATATATATTTAAGTGTTCTGCAGAGGAATCCGGGTAATTGAGCACTAATGACTACTATTGGTTGAAACCGGTTTGCTGTGGTGTCCTGGCTGTCCGAAGCCATGGAAATATTGGATTAATAAATCTTTGAAAGAAAATGAGGTTGAACCTTTTTTTTTTTTGCTCAGCATAAGGACATTTTTCATATCACTGTGAACTAGTGCAGGGTGTTGTTGATGGTTGGATTTATCTAGTATCCGTGCACAGTTCAAGTGTTTTGGAGGTCATGTTTGCATGCACAAACTAAGAAGTGAGTGTATATATATATATATATATATATATATATATATATATACATACATCATATATGTGTATATATATATATATATATATATATATATATATATATATATATATATATATATATATATATATATATATATATATATATATATATATATATATATATATAAAATATTTATGCTGATATATATGTGCATATATATCTATATATCTGTATATGTGTAGACATATATAGATGTGTATATGTGTGTATATATATATATATATATATATATATATATATATATATATATATATATATATATATATATATATATATATATATATGTGCATATATATATATATATATATATATATATATATATATATATATATATATATATATATATATATATATATATATATATATATATATATATATATATATATATATATATATATATATATATATATATATATCCATATATATGTTTACCATATGTCCAGACCATGGAGTGGAGCTATACTGCAGCACCAATAGTCTCAACCTCTTAGTGCAAGAGGATGTTGTGTATGTATTGCAGGTATATATGTAGACTGTTGCTACTGTAACAGGGGTTGTCTTAACAGAAATGTTGTGTGTGAGAGGTAACATCTGTTACTGACATGTACGCCATCAGTTACTGACAGATATCTTAAGGTCATCATAGTAAAGTACCACTGATATCACAGTAATGATCCTGTGGACTACAGCAGATATATGACCAATAAATGTGGACAGTCTGGCACACTCTGGTCAGACCAGAGATATACACAAATCCCCTTAGTGCTAGACATGTGGACCAAGCCTGACAATGTGGATGTTACTAGCCATGTAAATGGGTATATCATGTAAATACTGGACTACATATGCCCACACAGTTTATGCATTCGCAAACTCCTGTCTGTCCTGGTACATAATAACCAGTAGTGCAGAGGTCACATGGCCACATACTACCCACTAGTTAGTGACATACATCTGTACAGCATCCCACTGCTTCATCACAAATACATGACAGTTATGGTGGCCTGGCAGCAGTACGTCTGGCAAATATCTGGATATAACATCACACTGGGTAAGTACACGAAGCTGCTAGCATGTAACAAAGCACTGTGCAAACTACAGGCAGACTGCGACAATACCAGCCTACATTACTTATGGGTTAATACACATGCACCTGCAAATATAGCAGGCTCTACAGGCATGTCACAGCACAGAGTAACAGGCACCTGTGCAAAAGTGCATATCCACAACCAATGTGAACACAGCCACAGCCACATATGGTAAGCAAGCTTAATATTACAGTATATAGACTGTCTGAGCAACACCATCCTTATATGTGCCATGCACACACTAACCCTACATATATTGGACCACAACACAGTGTGGTCCGATGCCTGTCTGAGGTATGGGACATGTGTGTTTGGCCCTACAAACATGTAAGCCGATAGAGTACCATACACTGGAGCTGCATGTAACATCAGATAGAACAGGACCAAGAACAATGACATCTACCACAGTCTATACACAGGCCAAGGTACGTATTCACAATACACACACTGTCAACAATCACCATAAGTACACAGACCTCACTACTGTACACACAACCAGAGAATGCCCAGGTTATGTCCACAAATATAACCCCTACTACACATAACATGTCTAGCAGTCTGATATTTCACTTGCTTGTTATCAGGTATGATGTCAATAAATAATGGTGTACAGAACAAGTGCACCTCTTACTGCATGACATATGTACAAAGGTTGACAGACTTGTGACTGGAGCCACAAACACAGGGCCAATATTCAAATGTTTCTGTGATAACCTCATACATTTACTGTTGTAACAAGGTTTGTTGTGACTTATGTCCTATGAGGGATATGAAGTCAGTAACTCTCATTGCTGTCACCATGTACTGACTGCAATCCTCAGACTATGCTTCTGCAGTTCTAAGATAGGTAATCTGTGAGTAGCACAAGACACATAAGATTCCAAACACTGGTCAGTCTGCAGATAACCCTACAGGTGGGAGTTTCCTCAAACACATAACATTGTCATGACAGGTAGACCAGCCATATCCACACAAACCCTGTTAAACCAACAATACTACAAATGCAGAAGAGCAACACTTACATTCTGTAGTTATGTCTGAAACATCCCCCTCCTATTTTCTGGCCTGTATCCACAGTGTATGTTGTTAGAGGTATATCCCACTACCATCTGTGATGCTCTTTGCCAAACACAGACATGAAGTCCTGCTCACAGTGAATGAAAAGGGCCAACACCTGCATGATGTTCCTAGTTATAGGAGTGTGTTTTCATGCACTTGACTATGGGAATGTTACCACAGCTGTTCCAAATGCAATCAGCTATTGGGGGACTGCAATTAATGCAGATGCCATCAGCTGATCATGAGCATCACTTACAAAACAGAAGCTGCTGCGTAGCAAAGCTGGTGTACATCTCCACATCCACCAGAGAGGAAGTGAGAGAGACAGACAGAGACAAAGTAAGACAAGGAGGGGGTGGGAGAGTAAAACCTAGGCATGTTTGTGTCACACACTTACCAGTACAGGTTTCAAACCCCTGCCTTACTATGCATTGCTATTACATGTGGTGCCACAGAGCTTACATGTTGGGGAGCTGTCCAAAGGTATATTTGACGGTGAGTGACATCAGCAACAGTGATAAAGGAGGGATAAGGTAGGTGTAGTACACGTGCCTGTCCACAAGAACAGGTGTCAAGGCTGACACAGCCACACACTCTCAGGGACTCACACACATTATCACAGTTGGCAGGGTCAGGATTAGACTTCCTAACTAGCTAGTTTGCACAGTACAGTAATATGCAGGTATCACATGCACCACATGAGTTATCAGGATAATATATGGGCAAAAGGTATGTCAAGGTGTATGACATCAGAAGGCATGCTTCAGTAGGCCAATGGGAGGTGCAGTGAGTGTGAATGGCATCCAAATCATTATACTCCACACACACACAGACACAGGTTTGCCAGTACTGACATGCATGGGTGCATTGCTTCACAGATTTGTAGTGGTTGACTGTGCCAGAAGGCTGTACAAGGCTAGGTAAAGGGTATACCCTGGCATCAGGCCACATGACAATGGTCTGCAGTGTGGCTCAGGGGTGTAGTGTCTGGATTGGCTCACACAGGTGGGTATTGTATTCACTATCCAGTCATCTGAGTTACTATTGTGGGTGGCCAGTGCTGTGCAATGCTTGCCATGTATGTGTTCTATATTCCATAACATGGACGGTGTCTGGGATGTGCACACATCCCACATGCATGTTCTGTAACATTTAGAAGTGTACCTGGGGTGTCTGGGACATGTTGTTTAGACAGACTGTTAACATCATATGCGCCATTCCTGACCTCATGTGGTGAGAACTGGCAATGGACACCAGGTTGACCCTGCACCTACATTGACAGCATGATACAGGTATTCACTGGTGTCAGTGGCATCTGTCCATACAGGGCATGTGTATAAGGCATGGTATGTCCTTTGTGGGTTACATTTGCTGGCTCTACAGTTGTTGCAGGCATCCAGTGGGGAACATAGCGAAGGAGCACTGTAGGTAATGATTTGCCTATTGGAGGGGTGGGACAGGGTGCCATGTCCTCTGTAGTCCACTGCAATCACACCATGGTTACTATCTTTGGGCAATATGCAGGGAACTAGCAACATAGTGGTTGTTGCCTAGCCAAGTGTGTTTATGTATTAGACATGGGTGGAAAGTGTTCTCTGGGTAATACAAGGGTTGCCTATATTGTTCCCCAAGCCATGCTGTCACATGTAGGTGTATGGATTATCTACCCCAGCCTCTCTGCTGTTTGACATCTGTTATCCTTGTAAAGTGGACATTGTGACATATAATAAGCCCACCATATAAGAAGTTTGCAAACCCCGCTACCCAATCAGTCCTGTTATTACACACTAACAGCTACCTCCATATAGGATACGTATGACAAACACACACACACACACACACACACACACACACACACACACACACACACAAAGTTTCCCAGTTGCCATGTCTGGGATTAGAACTCCTACCTGACTAGTACATCATGCTACAGCATTAAGCAGTTATAGCATGTGCCAAGGAGCTTATTGGGAGACTCTTTCCCTGAAGGTGTATTTCAAAGTGAATGACATCAGCAGGCTTGCCAAAGTAGGGCAATGGACATTGTAGTAACTTTGAATAGCCTCAAAAGCATTGATCCCTACATAAACACACACAGTTTTATAGTTGCCATGTCTTGGATTAGAACTCCTACCTAACTAGTACATCACACTTCAGCATTACACAGTTATAGCATGCACCATGGAGCTTACTGGGTTACTTCTTCCCCAAAGGTATATTTCAAAGTGAATGACATCAGCAGGCTTGCCAAAGTAGGGCAATGGAGGTTGTAGTGACTGTGAATGGCCTCAAAGGAATTGATCCCTACACAGACAAACAAACACACACACACACTTTTACAGTTGTCATGCCTGGGATTAGAACTCCTACCTAACTAGTACATTACACTACATCATTATGTAGGTATGGCATGTGCAACATATCTTACTGGGCTACTCTTTCCCCAAAGGTGTATTTCAAAGTAAATGACATCAGCAGGCTTGCCAAAGTAGGGCAATGGAAGTTGTAGTGACTGTGAATGGCTTCAGAAATATTGATCCCTACACAGACAAACAAACACACACAAAATTTTACAGTTGCCATGTCAGGGATTAGAGCTCCTACCTAACTAGTACATCACACTATAGCATTATGCATTTATAGCACTCGCCACAGAGATTACTGGGCTATTGCTTCCCAAAGGTATATTTCAAAGTGAATGACATCAGCAGCCTTGCCAAGGTTGGGCAATGGAAAGTGTAGGTCATAGGTTCATAGGTTGGTACTAGGCTATTATCCCTAGGGACTATACATGCCTAGCCATGACAATGCCCTGGATATGTCTTCCCACAATATTTACTTCCTTGGACTCCTGTCTAGCAGGGCAACTGACATGATCCCTGGGGTCAATTTCCTATCTCCCATGCAATTGTCCAGGTTCCTTTTGAAGAGGGCCATAGAGGCACTCTACTTGACATGTATGGGCAGTCTATTCCAGAGTCTGGGGAGTCTCTGGGTCAGGAACACATCCCTCCAGCATGTATTGTTCATTGTGGTGCACATCACACAAGGTTTGTATCCTTGGTGCATGTGGCTGTGAAGGTTTGGAATTCTTTAAGTGTAGCATGTTCAACAGCTCTGGGTATGACATAGCATTGTATGTTAAGCAGAAATCGCCTCTGAGTACACGATATGTGACAGAGTATAGCTGGATGATTTTCAGACGGTCCACATAGGGCATCTGGTTTAGGCCTGTGATTCTTTTAGTGATTTATGTCTGCAGCCTTTCTAGTTATTACAGATGTCTTGTGAGGTACCATCATAATGGGCCATTGTAGTCTGTACTGGGTCTACTGAGAGATGACTACAGTGGGACAATGGCCTTATTTTTCAAGGAGGTAAAGCCCTTAGTGATGAGCTGTGCCACATAGGTGGATTTTCTTACTGTTGTGGTGATGTGGTTATCAAAGGTGCGACAACTGTCCACCTGTGTCCCTAAGTCTCTTATCACACTTTAGGTGTTTAGTCTACTGCCACCTATGTGGTACTTCACAGGTACATGTCCCTTCCCAAAGAGGATAACAATACATTTCTTGGCATTGATCTTGGGCCAAGGCTCAGGCACCAAGCATGTCTTTCTGTAAGGCTCTTCTGTAGAATATCCACATCTTGTATTCTAATCTAATATTGGCTCCCAGTGTGCAGTCATCTGAGACCTTTGTTTGCCAGAGTCCTTTAGTGTTGAACTGTACTTCAGAGCAGTAGATGCCAAACAAGGGTGGCCTCAGGACTGAACCCTGAGGTACTCCAACTGTCACTTGTCTGGGCTGGAGTTGGTGTCACCTACATTTACAGTTTGGGTTCTGTCAGTACAGCAGATGGCAGCCCATCAGGTGACATAGGGATTAATGGCCAGCTTGGTACATTTATCTATGTTTCCAGACTGGGGGATGGTGTTGAATGCCTTGGCAAGGTCCGGATAGGCTGTGTGAACCACCTTACCCTCATCCACAGATCTGGAGACTGATTCAAAGTTGTCAGTCAGGTGAGGTGACATGATTGGCCCTTCACAAACCCAACCTAGTTGGGGTCCAGTGTTTGCAGGTTGCCAATGTCTTTGTTTTAATTTCCATGATAATACATTCCATGGCCTTGTAGATCAGGCACGTCATACTGCTGGGGTTGTAGTTCCCAGGATCCAAGGTGGATCCTCCCTTGTGGTCTGGGATAACTGTAGCTGTGCACCACACAGTGGGCACAGACCCTGAGGTGGGGCTATGATTAGACATGGCACATAGATGAGGTACCAGTTCATTTTGTAGTTCATGTAGTACACAGCCGGGGATGTTGACTGGTCCCATGGCTGCTGTTGTCCTAGCTCTGGAGAGTGTGTTTTTTACCTGTGTGGCCATTATTACTGGAATCTGGCAATCTTTCAGTGTTGAGATGGGTCCTTTAGAGGGTGGGAGGAGGTGCAGTTGGCATTGAATGGATCTGTCAGGATATTGGCAATATCCTTGGGAGCAGTATATTAATACCATCCTGTTGTAGCTCAGAGCAAATCTGATCATTGCCATTTAGGTTCTTGACATAGCTATGGAATGGCTTGCAGTTGTCTTTGGCATCTTTGGCTGTATTATGTTCATAACTAGCTTTGGTGGATGTTATGAGGGATCTCAGCTTCTTACTGTGGCTGGTAAGGGAGTATTTTCCATTCTGGAAATTCCCTCATTTCTGCAACAGTTTCTTCCTTATGTTGTACAGTATGTTTATGGTAGGGGTCCACCACATTGGCTTCCTTTTATTGGTAGGGAGCTTCTTGGTTCTATATTGGATGGCACGATTCATGCACGAGTGGATGTGCTCGTACAGTGCCTTCATGTAGGATTCAGCAGTTGTCCTTTCAGTTCCCATCTGCATGGGTGTCATGGTCTGATGTGTAGCATGACGTTGGCTTTGGAGATTTGTGTTATGGAGGTTTCCTTACTGGGGTGTGGGGGAGGGATGTTGATGTTATGGGTGATTAGCTCAGGGATAGATCTGACCACCGATGGGGTGACCATAGGTGTAGAGCATTGATTTTCCATGTTGGTAATGACCAGGTCTAGGAAATTTGTGCTCCTGGTAGAACTATGGGTTACTTGATCCAGGGCATTGGGAATTATGACTTCCAAGAACTGTTGGGCACACATGTTGGTACACAAGTATTTTTCTCAGTTAATGGCAGGTACACAAGTATTTTTCTCAGTTAATGGCAGGGTAGTGTAAGTCACCCAGTATTAGGGTGTTTGGTTGTATCATAATAATCCTCAGTATATTTCAAAAGGTGTAATGGGAATCTTGGGGCATGGTGGGGAATCTGTAGCAAGCTATACAATTTGGAATGCAGTCTGACCTAGTGTTAGTTGCACCAGGGGTATTTCAAACACATTCTGTTGGTCAAGTAGCCTGGTGGTATGAATATCCTTGGTGAATATGGACACTCCTCCACCTTTATTGTTTTGGTCTTGGTTTGTTGGCCCTCAGGTGTGGTGAAAGCTGTACCGGGTATTACAGGGGTACTCTTTGGAGCCTTGGATCATGTCTCTGTTACTGCACAGATATTGATGTTCTCCATTTTTAGGAGTGCCTAGTGACTGTGAATGGGCACAAAAGCATTGATCCCTACACACACACAGAGTTTTACAGTTGCCATGTCTGGGATTAGAACTCCTACCTAACTAGTATATCACACCATAACATTACACACTTACAGAACACGCCATGGAGCTTACTAGACTACTCCTTCCCCAAAGGTGTATTTCAAAGTGGATGGCAACAGCAGCCCTGCCAAAGTAGGACATTTGAAATTGTAGTGAGTGTGAATGGCCTCAACAGCATTGAGTTCTACACACATAAACACAAAGTTCTACAGTTGTCATGTCTTGGAATAGAACTCCTTTCTAAGTAGTACATCACACTACAGCATTACGCAGTTATAGGGTGCACCACAGAGATTCCTGGGCTATTTTTTCCCCAAAGGTGTATTTCAAAGTGAATGACATCAGTAGCCCTGCCAAAGTAGGGCACTTGAAACTGTAATGAGTGTGAATGGCCTCAAAAGCATTGATCCCTACACAAACAAACACAAAGTTCTACAGTTGCTATGTCTGGAAATTGAACTCCTACCTAACTAATGCATTATACTACAGCATTACACAGGTATAGCACATGCCATGGAACTTACTGGGATACTCTTTCCCCAAACATGTATTTCAAAGTGAATGACATCAGCATGCTTGCCAAAGTAGGGAAATGGAAGTTGTAGTGACTGTGAATGGCCTCAAAAACATTGATTCCTACACAGACAAATACACACAAAGTTTTACAGTTGTCATGTCTGGGATTAGAACTCCTACCTAACTAGTATATCACACTACAGTATTACTCAGTTATAGGATGCGTCTCAGAGCTGATTGCATACTCCTTCCCCAAAAGTGTATTTCAAAGTGAATGACTTCAGCAGCCTTGCCATAGTAGGGCATTTGAAATGGTAGTGAGTGTGAATGGCCTCATAAGCATTAATCCCTACACAGACAAACACACACAGAGTTGCCATATCTGGGATTAGAACTCCTACCTTACTAGTACATCACACTACAGCATTACACAGTTATAGCATGTGCCACGGAGCTTATAGGGCTACTCTTTCCCCAAAGGTCTATTTCAAGGTGAAGACATCAGCAGGCTTGCCATAGTAGGGCAATGGGGAGTGCAGTGTGTGTGCATCGCCCATAATCCATTCATCTGGAAGCAGACACACAACACTCAGGCACACACAGGTTTATATTTCACAGGTAAGTGTATACAACTGCTAGATGACTACTGACTTGTACAGTCATGTTACATAGTTATCACAAACACCACAGGCATTATAGTGCTGAGGGATACCAGAGGCAGATGTCTACAGTGATTGACATTTGCACATCATGTGGTTTTAGCCAATTGGATGTGTGCCGGGTGGGACAGGCCTCATGAAGGGAGGCTCTTTGTCACTGTCTGTCACTCTCTTCCACACATCTCTGCATGTTTAATTTTGGCCTATTATAGTGGGTTGTCCTTGGATATATGTGAGTATTCTTATCCAATGTGTGTGCAAAGCATGACTGGTGTGTAATGAGGAGTGTGTGCACAAACATCTGTACTGTCAGATATGTGTAGTCCACTGTTGTTGCCAGACATGGCCTTCATTTCTGTAAGTGTGGGAGCATGCTCAGTATGACCTTCTGTATTGAATGTGTGAATCCATTCCAGGTAAGTTGTACTCCAGTGCAAGCTTTTGTGTTCTACACCTACAGCTAGCAACCTGCTTCTGTGGGCTATCTGTAGATCAGTTGGCAATATGGGTTCAAAATGGGCAAAGGATAGTGGGTTACTGTAGGTAATTGTGTCCGTGCTGCTTCCGCTACATGGTCTTGGTGTTAGCAGAGATATTCAGACATATGTACTGTTTTACACTGTAATGTTTTATGTCATCAAGTACTGTCAGGTATACGTATTTGCTTGCAGTAATGTCCTGGGGAACACGGGGTGAATACAACTATATCCAGTATTGTGGTCTGCAGCCTACATATTCTTGCACAATCATGCCATTCTGGAGGGGAAGCTGCAGACACTTGCTGATGGGTCTGTATAAATGGTTCAGCACCTTAGTACAATGGTGGCTGAGGATCCCATGCTTGTACATCCATCAACGTGACAGTATGGCCATATCCTGCTGTGGCCATACCTCACAGCTGTACAGATTAACATAGATTACCCAGAGGCAGGGGTCATAATTCTGGTCATTACCCCTTCACTTTGTGGTTTATGAGCAGGTTTGTAGCTACCCATTCCTGTGTTTACTGGCAGGGATAGTATGTGCACACAGTTGAGTTTCAGACTTTACACACTCCATACCGTCCATGCTCCTATACCCCCCTCTCTTATTCTATCCTCTTCCAAACATTATGCAAACATTATCTGATAAGTTCCATATAGTTATCACCTCGTCCCAGCACTAATTTGGTGTTGGTCCACAGTTCATGCAGTAGGACATGGTGGACATGTTACTGGGATTTGTCCACATGGCCTTGCATTTGGGTTCTGTGGACTGTGTTATGTTGTTATTTGGGAGTCCATGACACAACATACATTGGCAGTATGGGTGAGACACAGGCCTTTCGCAGAGGACTGTGGACCATTTGATAGTGATGCAGGCCAGCTGTAGCAGGCCATTGCATTGTGTCACTCCTACAGTCCCAGACTGCAAGACACTATATTCCCCTGGGTTGACAGGGTAGGTATGCAAGGTGTTCATGCCAATACTTTCTGTCATTATTGATCCAGTGGTGTGGATGCTGGCAGGGTGCTGCTTACAGCTAGGGACACACCTGCATGAGACACCTCTTCTGCATGCTGCATTCTTTGGCTATTGCCATACAGAGGTGGGGGTCATGTTGTACTCATTCCCAACAGCAGGGATAAGACTGGAGTGGTAACTGTGATGGTGGGGTGAGCTGAGTGCATGTGTGCTATGAAAACTACTTGCATCTGACTCACAGATATGCATGGGGCATTCCAATTATTCTGGCTTGTGCAGGGACATCAGCAGTTTCTCAATACTTTATACCTGTGACCTTTGTGGTCTGCTAGTGTTTGGCCAGACAACATCGGTATTCCATACTACAAACCCAAATAATGTGCTGCTAACCTGTATGTACAATTCCAAAGGTGTGTCCATTTGACATAACATATTATACACTGCCTGTCTGTCTGGGGTACTTCCACCTGTGTACTGTACGTATGTCTGGGCCCACATTCATGCCATGTCCATCTTTCAGATAGTGACAGATATTACTTCCAAACATTTACTATGACTTACTGCTGGAATGTGTTTTGCTGGGCTGCATTGTGTTTGGCACTGCAGTTGTGAGAATTTGGCCTTGTCATCAGCAGTATTGGCCAATGGCCACCAGGACAAATCTCACCATGCCTACATACTGACCACTCTCACACAATATACAACACACATTAACCTAACACACACAGCCCTGCATATTGTACACATGCTACAATCTATCCTGCGACTTTGGCTGGCTCAGGTAATCTGTGCTCCACTGTTATTATACCTACACATACATGTTACTACATTTCTACATAGGATTGGGGGGGGGACCTGACACTATGACTGTACTGGTATTTCAGGTATTCCATTATATTTTGTATTCTGACCTATCATGCTGACTCGAAGCATATCAGTGTACTACAGGTCTTAGCTTAGATTGACCTACATTTCAGTTTCAGACTTCTTACCCTTCAGAACTAACATCCCACTGCCTGACCTGTTGTAGTCTGTCTGTGTAGGTCTGGAGGGGTGATGTTCTCCATAGACATCAATCAGAGGTCTTAGCACAGCCTTTGTTTGTGTTTGTCTACACCTGTCTTGCTGGCTGAGACTGTTGTTGGGTATGTGAGCCTCCCTGACTGGCATGTGTGTGTCCTATGGACACACATTTGGCCCACCACATTTCCTGCAGTGAGTTTTGTCACCTTGTCTAGTACTGGCTACTATGGTGACACCAGTATTTGTTACTGATTTCATGCTACCATTATAGGTGTCTACTATCTACTGGCATCCCATTCAGCCACCCGATTCCCTTGCATGCTCACATCCATACCATTGATACAAGTAGCAAAACATACTACTCCATTCGATAATTGATAGGGAGAGTGACTTACCTTATGGCTGTGCCAGTATTGAGGATGGTGCTGGAGGGCTGACTATGTTGGATGCACATAGTGCACTCCCTATACACGGTTAAGCACAGGTAGTGTCATATTTGGCAACCCTTTTACTGTATGTGTGAGTCAGAGAGAGATGTCATTCCCTGGGTTCCTACTGTGTCAGTGTATGTGCTATGCGTTGCCTCTTTGCCACGGCCTGGGCAGACTGGGAACGCCTAATTCTGCCTACTGGGGCAGGCACAGGTTCCTCCTCCTCTGAGTCACTCTGTGTCTGTGCAGGCCTTGGCAATGGTGGAGGCTGTGTGGCCTTGCTCAATGCTGTTCCTGCTGCAGCTGTTTCTGCAGGATCATATTGTGTAGCATGGCACATACAATGGCAATTTTTGGTACATGTAGCTGATGAGTACTGCAAGGCTCCACCGGATATGTCCAGGCACCGGAACCATGACTTGAGCATCCAAAACACATGTTCTATTATGATTCTGTTCTGTACATGTGCCTCATTATGGTGTTCTTGTTCGGCTGTGTGTGCATTTCTGATGGGTGGCATCAGGCATTGCTCCAGGGCGTAACCAGCATCCTCCACTTGGTGGCCATAAGGGATGTCCCCATTGGCAAATTTCTGGTACAGCTGCATCATATGCCAGATGTGGGAGTTGTGATAGCTTCCAAGGTAGCCAGCACAAACATTCATTATAATGCCCTGGGCATCACAAATGACCTGGCAGTTGATGGAGAGGAAGCCCTTGCGGTTGAAGTAGACCCTACCCCGCTCAACTGGGTGGTGCTTTGATGCATATGTGCGTGCAGTCTATAGCACCCACTACCTCAGGGTATTCTGCTATTTGGTGGAAGAGATGCATATTGCTGGTCAGCACCTCACGGCTGTTGTGGAAATATACATGCTCACCACCATGTGCTGACATGGCATCCAGGCACTGGTGGAGTACTCTGGATGCTGATGCCTGTGAGATCCCCATGATATCCCCAGTTGGCCTTTGGAAGGTACCTGTGGCTAGTATTCTTAGGCCTACACGTACCTTGGTATCCACTGGGATGGGTTCCCCTCTGTTGGTTCTGTGTGTGAGGTGTGGCCGGCACAGATCACCACTTTGCTGTAGGAGTTCCCTGTCCACCCTATAGTGTTCCACTATCTCAAGCTCCTGTAGCCCCTGGTAGGTTACCCTGGGTCTGTACACTCTTCTCCTTCTTCTCACTCTGGGTTGGTCATCAGCATTCTCATCCTCACCACCCTCAGTCTCTTCCACATGTTGATTTATGATAGCTGCTGCAGCTCCTATTATTTTGTTGCTTTTGTCTGGTAAAATTTCCCCGCTTGTGTACACCAGTGATGTAAAGTTTGTGGGAAAAAACAGAGGGAAAGGTGTTTGCATAGTTTATACTGGTGTGCTGGGCTGGGCTGCTGCCTGTGTAATTGGCTGATTCTGATACATTTCAACTGCCAGCTATGCTAGTTCTCCTTGATTACCTTCCTACTGCTATTTTCCCTTCCCATTGCCTTCCTGTGTAAGCCCAGGGGTGCGCCATGCAAACACAGTGCTCAGATGTGCACGGAGCTGGTATTTCCTGGTTTACTTTTTTTTCCCTTTACAACACGGTGCGTGGCGCGCACACCCGCTTAGGCAATATAAAAAGTGCTTGGCAGCTTCAGACACACCCCCTTGCTTAGCTCTGCTAAGCTAAGTGCAAACCCGAGCCACAGGGCTCCAATCAGCTTACATGCCTGACACACCCCTCTATGATGTCAGCTGGCTCTTAGGTTTGCACCATGCTCTTCCTGCACCCGCATGGTTGGGTGCAGGCTAGCCATGAGGGAGAATCTGGGATTCAGTATCATTCCCCTCATTTGCATAAGATTGCCTGCTAATGCGTAGTTACAAGTCTGACACTGAGCCTTCCCCCTTAGCAACTACTATTCACTGGCCATGTTGTCTTCTGTCTGCCATTGAGTATAATGGCAAAGTTGTGATCTTGGATAAAATGCTTATTTCAAGTTTTTTTTTTTAATTTTCAGGCCTATCCTATTTGCACGCCACTGCCCTACGCTTAAACGGCTGAAATTGGCCAAAAAAACATAAAAGTTATTTTTTTTTTATTTTTGCAACTGTTTTCCATGCCAATGGCAATACATTTGGCCATTTGCATGCTTTACATGTTATATATACCCTTTATTTGGAGCTGTCATGGCTCCAGTTTGTAGTTTGCAGAAATGCACTCGGTTACTAAATGAGTACATTTATGCAGATTACACTAGTCCTGCATGTCCAGCTGCCAGCTTCCTGGATTGCAAATTCACCTCATTTGCATGGTTGTCACCTGCAAATGGGGTAATTAGCATACGGGAGCTGTGTCTGTGCAGGAATACTACAGGAGCACTTGTGCACGTCCTGGGAGCTTGTTCCTGTATCTCTCGGTGACCATATTGCCTCCAGCAGCTCCTGCACTCTTCCTGCACACCATGCAGAGCTTGCTGATTCCTGGGGTTTGACTAATGCCTGCCTTTTTAAAAATTGTGAAATGCTTAAGAGAAGCATGGCAGTTGTATTGCAGAGGTCTTAGATGTGTGTCTATTTGGAAATGTCCTGTGGTCTGCAGATGATTAAAAATCCTAGTTATGTTTCAAAATGTCCCAACTTTATGACAAAATATAAATCAGTTTAATGAACAGAACTAAGGAATTTAAGGTTTTATCATTCTGACACTTTTGGTTGTGAGCTGACTGTTAGGCCATTATTAAATATAAAGCTAATGAAAAAATAGACTATGCATGTCATTTTCTATAATGAGGCTGATAAAAGAATTAAGGATTTTGCTAGAATATATAGTCTAAAAATGCATGAACATGGTAAAAGAAGTCTGACATTTTATGAACTAAAAAGACAGAGATCTGACAAACCTGAAAACACTTTGTTAAGCAATGGTTCAGAGAACTGAACTGATGGTGAAAATGATAATATAGTTAAAGTTAGTTTTATGATAGAGATAGCACACCACTTGCTACTAATGTAGGTAATATCTCTAGTGGAAGAATTTTTTAACCTCAGACAGAATGGTCACTGCTTTCAGTGCATTAGTCTCTTCAAAATAAGATGATACCATTCTATCAGTTGGCTTATCAGTAAGCAAGTGCAGGATGATGAAAAATTATTATGGAAGAAGTGTGCACAGTCAAACCCTTTTAGAGGAAGATGGCTGTTGATTCACATTGGCGATCTTACAGTAAAGCTCAGTACTGCTTTTCACTCCAGAATTAAGTAGTGTTTAGCTAAATTTGGATGTTAAATAAATACAGTCTTGATGTATTTGATTTTGAGACTTTGAATGGGTATGGAGCCTGAAACACGTTTTCTGCTTGGTCTTTCAACTATTATTTGTTTTACTTTTCTTTCATATATTTACATTTATGAAGCAGACACTCCTGTACTCTTCCATCTGTGAAGAACTACTGTCTAGTTAACATTGTTGGGCCACCTGAATGAATCCCTCACTGGAAACTGTCATGCTGACACAGGGTTAGACCATTTTCCCATAACACCAGTGACTCAGGTAATCAAAGGGCGTGCTGGGATGAGAGAGGTCGGATAAAGATTTTGCTTGCTTATTGCAAAATTATTTGCAGTTTTACTATTCATAGCCTAATAAAATCAGTAGCATAATTTAAAATGTCCAAAGTGTATTTTCCATTAGTATGCCCTGTAAGGGAGTCAGGTGCTACCTTAACATATTTTACATTTAGAACAAACGAGGTATGACTAAGAAGGTAATCAATATCACTTTATAAATGGTACTTATTGGAAATACAGTTTGCCCATGCTATTGATTGGGCAAATAAGCATAAAGATTGCTGGTGGGTGTAATATGTGTTGATTTCACTGAATCAGTACCAGATCAAAGGCTACTCAGCAATCTGAAATACTTACATATTGTGCAGAAGCTAATGGACTGGACAGGTGAGAGGTTGTATGGAAGTCTGCAACTCAAAAGAGTCTGATTTTCTAGGGCAGTTGAACTACTAATGGAGTACTTGCCTTTCAACATATTTCTTGTCATTTGTCAGTGTAGATAATTCATAGACTAACTTATTTAGATGGCATAAAAAAGGGAGACTACAATTCGGCATGGGGAAACAAGCATTTAAAGTTATTTGTAAGTCCTCTGCAAGCTTGTGAAATTGGTAAATTTTGTTTAACATAGGTAATGCAAGTTTCTACATTCTGAACATAACAAGCCAAATGCTACAGCGGTAGAGAATGCTAACCTAGTAAGAGACTGCTTATGAAGAAGACATAGAAGATGTTATTACATTGGTCCTGGACTGTAAGGGACAAGAAGAAAGAGCAGCAAGAATAATTACTAAAATGGTGTTGTGTTTTCTAAAGAGCACAGACTACAGGTATAGGGAGTTTTACTCCCATTCCGTCTCATACTGGTAAAACAACATGTAGAATACAGTGGGAAATTATGGAGACCTCAAAAGCAAGGGATGTAAAGCAACCACAAAGTACTTTGAAGGTCATAAGCATCATAAGTAGTATGGAGAAAAAAACTGTAATTGCTAAATTTGCATTCATTAGATAGTACATGAGAGAGACAAGGAATATTATATGGATGTATATATACAATGTAAAACCAATCAACCTGCCAAACATAAACTGAGAATTGCTACTCTTAATGTAGGTTCACTGAGAGGATGCAGCTTGGAAGTGGATAACATGATGATATGGAGGAGGCTGGACATCCTATGTATCCAGGAGACAAGATGGAAGGGCAGTGCAGCAAAGCCACTTGGCTTGGGATCCAGAGTATACTACTCAGTTGGAGGGCAGGCTAGAAATGGTGTAGGAATTGTGGTGAGAGAGAGGCTTCAGAAGGCAATAAGGGATATCATCAGAATTAATGACAGGCTCATGGCGGTCAGACTCCAGTGTAATGATAGGGCAGTATTCATAATCTCAGCCTATTTATCATAGCAGGGTTGTGTCAGTGAGGAAAAGAGTGCATTCAGACAGCGGTTGCAGGGCCTAATAGATAAAGAAGGACAGGACAACATGAATTGGTATTGATAATAGGTGACTTGAATGCACATATTGGGACAGACAGAACAGGATATGAGGACTGCCTGGATCCACATGAGTGGGGCAACAGGAATAAAGGAGAAGTAATTCTAGACTTCTGTCTGGCAAATGACTTGATAGTAGCCAACACATGGTTCAGAAAGAGAGACAGTCAAGAGATCACATACAAGAGTAGTCAACATGCAACTCAGGTAGACTTCATCCTATTAAGGAAAAGGCACTGTGGCAGAATCCATGATTGCAGAATCATCCCCAGTGAAACAGTCGGCCCACAGCATAAACCACTAGTTGCCACAATCCACTACAAGCAGTGGTCAGAGAAGGCTCTAAGGTCCACAGAGACCAGGCTGAAGACCTGGAAGTTGACTGGAGAGAAAGTGCAACAGTTCAAGGAATTACTCAGAGCTCTAGCACCCCAAGAAGAGGAGGAAATAGGTGGAGTTGAAGAAGAATGGCAGTGCCTAAAACGGCATATTTTAGGACTACAGAAAAGATATGTGGCTGAGCCAGGTATGGAAATAAGGTACATAATGAAAGTTGGCGGTGGAATGCAGAAGTCCAGGAAGTCATCAAAAGAAAAAAGGAGTGCAAGAAGAAGTGGGAGACAGAAAAGACTGACCAGGCTAGGAAGGACTACTGGTTGGCTAACAAAGAAGCTAAGAAAGAAGTTGCAGTAGCAAAAAATAGGGCATTGGAGGCACTGTAAAAACTTCTGGAAAGTGGCTCAGTAAGGGGCACAAAGAAACTATATCAGGTTGCAAGGCAAAGATAGAAAGATAAAGAAGATAGTCAGACACCCTTCATAAGGGATGCCAGCAAGAACCTGCTCACCAGCCCAGTGGACATCATAGGCAGAAGGAAGGAGTATTTCCAGCAGCTTCTGAATGAAGAAAACCCCACAGAAGCTGTACTGCCCCAGAAACAGCCTGCAATGAGAGAAAAAGAGGAGCCCACCCTAGAAGAAGTAAGGACAGCACTAAGGAAGATGAAGCCAGGGAAAGCAGCACACTCAGATGAGGTCACAGCAGATATGATAAAGATGCTGGGTGAGATAGGGGAGAAATGGGTCCTGAGGGTACTAATAGCAGTGTGGAGAGAAACACGTATCCCAGATGACTGGAAAATAATCATACTTGTGCCAGTGTACAAGAACAAAGGGGACATGCACAATGGTGGGTAGTACAGAGCCATCAAACTCCTATCCCATTGCATGAAAATTCTGGAGAAGGTGATGGATAAATGGATACGCAGAGTAGTAGAATGTAAGATGGGAGATGAGTAGTATGGATTCATATCAGGATGCAGCACAATTGACCCGATGTTTGCATTGAGACAGATAATTGAAAAGAATCTAGGGATGAGGAGAGATTCTAACTGGGCATTCCTAGCCTTGGAGAAAGCATATGACAAGGTCCCAAGAAAGCTGATCTGGGCAGTACTGCTGTGGTTTGATGTCCTAGAAACATTGGTAGAATTAGTGCAGGTTATGTACAAGGACCCAATGACTCAAGTATGAACAGTGTTCGGCATCACAGAGGGGTTCCCATTGGGTGTGGGTGTGCATCAGGGTTCAGCTCTGAGCCCACTGCTGTTCATACCAGTGATGGACTACATTAGCAAACAGGTTGGAGGAGACGGATCAACAAAGCTGCTGTAGGCAGACGATGTGGCAGTACAGGCAGACTCTGAGCTAGAACTTCAGCAAATGGATAGGAGAATGGAATGCAAATCTGAAGGCACATGGGATGAAGCTAAGCACAGATAAGATGGCAGTAATGGCAGCAAATTGTGGAAATCGGAAGAAGTTGAGAATAGAGATAGAAGGGAAATAGTGGAACAGGTAAACAGCTTCACATATCTGGGAGGAGTAGTTGAGGAGAAAGGTAGTCTGCATGAAGAGGTCAAAGCTAGAATTAGAGGGGCTGCATCCAACTGGCATAGAGTATCAGGTGTAGTCTATGATAGAAGAATGCCAAAGAAGCTGAAAAGTAAGGTGTACAAGACAGTGGTGTGACCAGTACTACTGTATGGTACAGAGACCTGGCTAGTAAAGGAAGAACAGTTGAAGAAGCTAGAGTTGATGGAAATGAAGTGCCTGAGAAAGGTGATAGGATGCACACAGTGGGGCAGACGAATAAATGAGGACATAAGAGCAGAAGCCAAATTAACTCCAATTGTGGAAAAGATCAAAGAGAACAGATTATGGTGGTTTGGGCACATGTGTAGAAAAGCAGAAGACAATCTAGTGAGGAAGATTTGGGACAGACAGGAAGAAAGTAAGAGGAAGTGAGGACATCCAGCAAAGAGGTGGATGGATTCTGTGAAAGAAGATCTGCGACAGTCAAGCATGAGTGTTGATGAAGGCAGGAGTGTGGCACTGAATCAAGAGAGTTGGCGACAGTTAACATGATACCGCGACCCCATGTAGAAAAATGGGAAAAAGGGGGCTGATGATGAGGATGATGTATAAGACGCTACATAGGTTTAGTGAAGGGTTGGAAATGAGGCACAACCACAGAGGAGAGAAGAATGACTGCTAGATGCTGTTGGAGACTAGTCACAAACATATTCTTCAGAAAATATATTTCTGCAAGAGATAAGAAGGATGTAACAGACAATACGTGAGTTTTGCTTTGTAAAACAACAGGGGCATTCAAGAAAGCACTGGATATTTGAAACATACTTTTTTTTACTTTATTTTTTAAATACCTTTATCGAATTATCACTTGTGACATAGACACATTTGCATTTGTATAAAAGTAATCAAACTGTAATAACAAGTTAAAATTAACAAACAGTATGCTTCACATATATTGCTATATATCATATAACCTAAGCAACATTACATAAATTATTCAATTCCTGCCTCTTTTTTTAAACAGGAAACGTCTTTATTACACCGTCACTTATGACATAAGCCATCATACATTTATATAAATGAAAACAAATCACACCAACACAGTCCTAGTAGTAAGCATTTTACATCATAAACCATACTGACACACTCTCAGTTGCAAACATTATACATCACTTATAATGTTCCCAGTCGTTTTCAAATATTACATATTTCATTTAAGTTCTGCCTTCTTTTTAACCTCATTCCTCCCCTGTATGTATCGTCCTCACAATTCCCACTTTTTCCTATGTAGTTTGCTCCTACCCTATTCTAAAGATCTCAGTTCCAGTTGTTTTTTCTCTGTTACTATATTCACTACTTCTAATATACCAAACTGTGATGAGACAGGACAGTAACTACTTATTAGGTGCACCCCAATCATCATACAAGAGAGCTAAACTGCATCATCCTGGATTCACATTATATAAATATCTTAATGCAACATAAACGTTGCTAAGTGTGCTGCCAGGAGGGAGAAATCTCTAATGTATCTTATTTCCATTAGCCATAGTAGGTATTTGGTATGTCAGCGATTTCATTTGTCACTGATACTGCTCAGTGCTTGAGTTGATCAGTCTGCTGTGCAGAGTAATCACATCACTAACACTGCTTCCTTTGGACTCCCTATCATTATGCTCTTGCTAATGTGTGAACCATTTACAGCTATAATACAGAAAGTAGACTTTGGGGAAAGGTCTAATCCCAATACAATGGGATGTGACCAAGATGCTACATGGGTGTTTCCAAATGATCACTCTTTTACAACACAGCCTTGCCATTTTTATAAGGATATGATGAAGAATCATGATTGAAGAATAGTAAGTACAAAACCTGTTTTCCTGTAGGTAATGCATAAGGTTGAGTGCTGCAACAAGTTCTGAACAAGTATTGAGCATGAATAAACAAATTCAAGTGCTAAAGCTAAGAATCTGTATCTGAACTAGACTAGTTATAGGAAAGAAACAAGTGCAAATGCAGGCTTTTATATCAGAAAGTTGAGAGAGATGGAAAAATTGCCCAGACGGCCAATAACTACAAGTTCTGGGCCAGAAACTACTCGTTATGTGGTAGATAAGTTACCTAGTGCTTACCATTCCCACTGATAAGCTAGCAGGCTTCCCTCCAACACAGAAAGGCTTGGGGGCCTCAGGAGCTTACAAACAGTGCTGGATATACCATGTTTAGAGTAAAACAAGCACAAAAAAAGTATAATGGGCATAAAAAGAGATTAAACGAGCAAAACGAATATAATAAAGGGCAAGAAGTGCACATTAAGCATAAACAAAGCAAGGCAACTACATGTTTTTTTGGCAAGATACTCCCCGGGATTCAGCAAACTTCCATGTAGGGATAGCTTATTCCTGCATGGAAAGGACCATTCCCATGCAGCAAGGCAGCGTGCTATGCATATGTATGAAGGCGTGCTGCCATGCTCTAAAACAGGCATGGTTCTGTGTGCAAGTGCAGGGGATGTGTCTGAGAGCAGTGCTCTCACAATACACACACAGCCTGCACTCCATAATTGCTTTACAGCAATGTAATGGTGGCGAGACTGTCCGCGGAATACCTCTCAACCTCTTAGATTAAGAAATCTGGAGAAAGCAAATAAGTCTGGCTCATACAGACTTAGAAAGTTGATATAATAATTGGTTATGCATTGGCATGCATGTGCTGAAGGGTATGAAGTCTAAAACTCAAATGTCTTTCAGTATTTTCTAACTGCAATCTTTAATGATTTGCCACTAATCAGCCAGAAAGCCACAATTCTATGAAAAATAGACCAAAAATACAAAATATCTAGGCAGTCTGTGACAATCTGTACAGTTGAGAGGTATGGAGGACACTGTTAGCATCCATGGAGCATACCTCAAATGCAAAGCTTGCCATGTCATCACCATTGTAAAAGCACAGTCCCCCCACAGATAATGTTGCAGAAATCAATGTGCATACCCCTACAGTACAAAAATAAAACACAACAGTTTAATTTTTTTCAGTCCCCAATAAGGTTTAAGCATAGTTGAGTGGGTGTGTATATCACGCAACTCTGCTGAACCTAGCTTACACATGATAAGGACCTAAATAGGTATATACTCCAAACAATAGCAATGCGGAAATAGCAAAGTGGTTAGATCATTTTTCTTGCAAGTAGTCATCCCTGGTTTAATCCACACTAAAGCCAAGCAGTACATCATTTATTTTTGTAATAATTAGGTAATAAATACATATTTGTTAACCAGAGTAGTGTAGTAGGCCCAGATGTGAGGTGTCAGTGTAATAAAGTTGTGAAAACCCTCATATAAACACAAGTTCCCCATACAGAATAGTCACACAAGAATATATGTAATGAAATCACTTTGGGGAGTGTCAGGGAAGGTAAACAAATTTATAATATGTCAGGAATGATAAATTAAACCCATACGGGTGGTAGTCCATAAAATAAAACATAAGCAATGCTAAGCATTGCATAGCAATGCTGACCGGGTGTAAGCATTGTGTAAATATGAATGCTAAGCAATGAGTAGCCCAACTAAGTGGATTTGCCCATTGGTAAGCAGTGATGAACCTGCCCCTTTAAGCACTGCCAACCTTAGCTAAGCAGGTTTGCCCATTCCTTAGCTTAGCTCAGCATATTCAAAACCATCCAAGCACGGCAAAGGGCAGGAAACCATCTGTATTTAAAACTCGCAGGTGGGAATACAGCTCATAATTGGTTGTAGCTCCCCATTGTAGGCAGTATGGCAGGTGTTGGAGAGGGCATGTGTTTTTGGGTGCAGAACTGGGGCATACAGGAGTCCAAGGTCATGGTAGGATTCCTTGTTAGAAACCATGACATGAGACCGCTGCTGGACCACTACCAGGGCTCCCAATATAAAGCAGATGCCTGGGAAAGTCTCGCCCATGACCTCACCAGTGCCACTGGCATCCCTTGAACTGGTAAGCAGGACCGGCACCACTATGTCAACTTGTAGCGGATGAAGAGGGAGCACTTGGACCAGTGGGTCCAAGAAGTATGGCAAAGGGAAGATGTCCCTGGCATGTGTAGGTATTCATATCAATAACTGTTTAGCAAAGTCCAGCCTGTGTACGGAATGGATAAGTGTGCATACATGTTTCTCTATCTTCATTAGAGCTCCAGCTGAGTGGGCTGAGAACCAGGAAGCCCATGCCAGCAGGTTGCAAAGGCTGCGTCGTGAGGCTGGTGAGTAACAATCTAGCTTGTAGTATTCATACTAAATAAATATAATGGAGTAGAATGTCACTGGCAGTATTAAAAATGGGTATGGCTTGTACTGAATAAAGCAGACAATATTACAGTAATAGTCTCATATAGGTTATATTGAAATATAACTGTAACTGCCTGTCAATAAAATTCAAAACCCTGGGCTGGTTGTGTTTACTCTGGTATGGTATGATTTCAAGTGTGTACAGGTTATGCATAGCAACTATAGCTCTGAAAGTATTAAACAATCAAGTCTCATCTGACAAAATGTGTGCCTCTATAAGACATGAGATTAACTGATATTAAAAATGTCATGCACCAAGATCTGATATCTGAATAGTAAGGTTGTGTTAACCACTGTTTTACACACTGTGCTATGTCAAAAGGTATGTATAGGAATGTATGTATAAGAATGTTGTAGTTACAAGGTCAGACTGTACAACAGAGAATGAGAAAGAAACCATTCAAGACACAGGCAGCAGTTTCTCAATAGCTCTGTCTAATGAAACACACACTTTCATATTTTAGCAGAAACAGCCATGGTTCGAATCCCAGGAGTGGTAGTAAGCTATATGCATAATTTCAACTAGTATTTTGTGAAAATGTGTAGAAACAGTCAGGAAGTGTTAACAAACATTCCCTCCACAGGTCTTCCAGGTAAAAGAAGGTATAAAGTGGCTATAAGAAGGCTGTAGTTATACTGTGCTCAACACCTATGGTCCAACACCAAGGCTGCAAATGACAGCAAGATAAGTACATACACCAAGTGGTCTCTCCCAGGAAATATTCAAAAGTGTCATGTTGTCACAACTACTGGTCTCTGCTAACAACAACCAGAGTGACCGATAGAAATCAAGGCAGAGTGTATCAGTAGCACACACACACACACACACACACACACACACACACACACACACACACACACACACACACACACACACACAGTATGAGTGCACACATCTATCCCTGACTACGTGAATATGGGCAGAAACAGTCATGTAGTATTAACAAACATTACCTTCATGGGTCTTCCAGATAAGAGAAAGTATAAAGTAGCTATAAGAAGGCTGTAATTATACTATGTACAAACATACCACTGCCCGACCCAATGCCATAGTTGTTGTAATAATACATGTAGAGTAATGAGTAGAGCAATGATCACTAAAGCTGTGACCACTGCAAGAATCTACATTTGTTAACTGACATCTCTCTCTCTCTCTCTCTCTCCCATCTTATCTTCACCAATAATCTAAACACAAAAAGGAATGGGTATGTTTTCCACCAAACCTATTGTTGGGGCATGTGTCTTGTTGTTCTACAAATGTTGAAATTTATTCCAATTAATGTTCCATGTTCAGATACAATCATTGGTGGCCTGTTGCTATCAGTGTAACCTGCATGCCGGTGTATGCCCACTGTGGTTCCATATATGCATGTGTTCTGTTTGCTATGTAAATGTTCCAAATCTGTTGTTTTGGGTTAATGGAATACTCATGCATGCTGTTATAACTAAGCCTGGAATCTGTTTACCATTACTAACCAACACATGCTCTAAAACTGAAACACCATAGCATGTCAGGGAAGGCTGATT